>NW_024068873.1:0-89201 GCF_009389715.1 Phoenix dactylifera | reverse complement strand
CCACAAGTACACATTTCGGATGAATGGCTCAGTGAAATCAGATAGAAATAGAGCTTGGAAGTTTTTCAGTTCTGCAAACTTGGGGTACTCATCGCCGTCTTTTGAATCCATTTCGTTCTTACAATATTCATCACACAATCTCCTATTTCCATGCATCTAAACAACCAGTTTCATAGCACTGAGAAGTGAGAACCAAGGCATTTTTCAATTTTGGGAGACTATGCTTGCTCGCTGCCATGGCTAATCTTCATTCTTCATACAGATCAGTCAAGATAAAGTTTAGTCAGTACTGTGATGTCATTTTAGTGTCAAGAAGGTAAAATCCTTTTATAACAACTGTCTTTCAGATATCGAATCAAATTAAAAGCCAATAGCAAAAGCTCATATTCAAAAGCTCAAGCACTCTGCTATAGTTCTATATGATGATGCTTCCAATAGTGAGAACTAAATCATGTCGAACGGCATCATAATTCAAAATAAATACTTTCTTGTCATTCGAAGCAAATATCCAGATCCAGTCCATTCAGCCGAACTCTCTTTCCAAGCAGTCAGTTGATTTGCACACGCGCACACAGAGAGAGAGAGAGAGTATAACCATGCAAGAGAAAACAACCAGGAAATAGAAACGCATCAGTAGAATAACCTGTTTGGTGCTTCTACTGGCACAGTACTAACGGCAGTCTGAATGTTCTGTTGCGACAAAAACAAACGCAGAAGAAATTGAAACAAACCAGGAAACAGATCAGCAAGTTGATGATGAAGACTACTGGATTCTGCCATGAGAACTCTTTTCTTGGCCAAGCCTAATGAAGGTTTGATGATTAAGTGTAGGTGCCATGGGAATTAGTCATAGAATGGATTAACTGGCTTGGAGTCCCTTGATTCCAATGGAGACTTTGTGCCATCGGTGTTTTGGTTACCATCATCCAGTTCATTTGAGGATTGCGGTTGTGAATCTGGTGGTGCTTCTTAGTAAATGACTGACCCAATAGATTTACTGAAGAAAGAAGCCTAGAGTCATCAGCAGCAAATGCATCCAGATCATCTGACTCGCTCATTAAATGCCTCCTCGAGTGATTGACCTTGTCTCGGGACATGGAAATTTTCTGTTTCAGCTGTATGAGTTAATAAAGGTATTAGCAGGGACTCGCCGAGGAAGAAAATTAGGAGCTGGAGTCGCGCAGGTGTCCCAGGTAGTTGTTGGATTTGTCGCTCGCTTATGTCATCGACCCTTCTCAAACTTTGAATGTCTTGATTGCAAAGCGAGTCATTCTGTTCAGGGTAGAATCTGTTGCAGAGTTGCCATTGTTAAGTGCAAAGTTGTCTGCTACATTGAAGAAAGAAAGAAAGGGAAAAAAAATTCTTAGCAAGAGCTCATGGTAGTAGAATATCACATAATGAAATGAAAGACTAATGAAGAAATGATTTACCCAAGTAGGATGTCATTGGATTCAAAGAACTTGCACCTTGATTCATAGTTGGTAGGCACTCCATGACTTGAAAAAGGAAAAGAAAGAAACAATTAGCATCCTCATCTCACTAGATTAACTCCGGGTTAAATTAAGACAAATTACCTGAACTTGGCGAATTCATTTGTATAACTCTGGGTGTTGGTGTCAGGCAGTGAAAGTGGATGGTTGGCACCAACTGCTTGGATCATGAGATTCAAAAGGTCCACATGTGAGTAGGAGCACTCCCTTGATTGTCAATATGATTCAGATGAGGTGGACACCAGTTGCTGGATGGTTGATTTGAAATAGGTGGAAATTTTGGTTGGAGCATGCACATATCTTGCATGTCGCTATTAACGGTTTTCAAAAAACTGAGAATCATGGCTTGCAAAAACTTTCTGACTCAACGTAAGTAGCCGATGATCAGAATGTAAAAGCCTTTCATAATGTTTCTCCAAAGTTCCTTCTGCAAACTCAAGATAGTGCCTCCTGAAGGAAATAAAAATAAGAAACAAGCTATGAGAATATTACATGAACTTTACTAAAGAAGATATTATTCTGTTTTTGTTTGTTCTTGATAATTTCAGAAGCTCCTATAGATGTAGTTTAACATGGACTAAACATTGAAGGACTGGAGATCTGAATCGAAGGATTTATCTACTTCATCAATAAAAAAATACATTCCTCTCTCTCTCTCTAAAAAAAAAAAGAAGTATATTTCAACAAATATGGAAATATTTGAAGGTGTAAAATCCATTGAAAGGCTTAGCAAAATGACAGAGCTCCAAGAAAGTGATGTAAATGTAATTTTATGTACCTGCATGTGGTTGCATTCCCACTGGTAAAATCAGAACAAGCTTCCCAATTAGTATGCTTTCTTGGCTGTGGATTTACCTCTTTAAAGAACATGGGCTGCTGCCTTAACTGCACTAGGTACCAAATATCTTAGTTATCAAACCCAAACAAATATTCCAAATTTTGTTATTAAAAGAATGAAATCATTAAGAAACTTCAAAAAACCATCCAAAGCCAAGAATTAGTTCAAAACATGTCTAAGACAATAAAAGTAGTCTATGGAAAAAGAAAAAGTAGCAAAAGTAATCAATAAAATGAGAATATACGTCTAAGGAAAACATCTAACCTCAACTTCCAGAATGTCTGGTTGATCCTGTATGAATCGTGCTCTGGTTGCTGAGATATCGGTCCATTGGATCTCAATCTTTTTTTCAATCTTTCTTCTTGTATCTCCCAAACAAGTTTTCGCCTAGCATAGTAAAACTTAGCTACAATATCACCTTCATTTCTTGACTTCCTCTAAAATTATGAAACATAGTTTAAAAAAAAATTGTTAGATGCTAAGAAGAAAAACTAATTAGAGCATTTGGTTTTGAGCATTTGCTTTTTCTAAATTGTTCTATCAAGTCAAGACGTAAGATTACCTCCCAACAGCCGATCTTGAGTTTTGTTGCAGGAAAATTTGAAGCCTTCCATTTCATTAATGTGGGTTGGATGTTAAATTCATCATTTCTGGTCTGTTGTTTTTCTATATTAGTACCCGAAGTTGGTCCATTAAGAGGAGTGGTCTTCTTTTGAGATAGCTTCCTATCAATGAGATCCAAGAAAGATGGAGTTATGCGTAAAATCAAACCTAGAGGACCGGGTTCCTCTGTCTTGTCAGTGCATGGACCTATCTGCATAGATTAAAAATAAATAAACCAGTAAGAAAATATCGCCAAATAGAAAAGATAAGATACATTTAGAACTCCATAAAAAATTAGCTTTGTAAAAAATATTAGTTTCTAACAAAAAATAACCATAGGGACATTAGAAGGAAAGCGAACTCGATTTCATGTAGTCAATTGCTTCAGGGTTAATCTAGTTCAAATGCCACTTGCAACTCTTGTAATTCAAGTAATTATCTATTAAAACATCACTATAACCTCCTTCGATCTCAAACTAGAACCTGTTAATGTAACCTCACGATAAACTTCAAACCAAACTACCTAAATATGTGCAAACACACTACTAGATTATACCTTTGTTCTCTTTTTTTTCTTTCTTTTTGAGATGAAGGGAGGATTAGCCACCCAAAATTTTATTTAAAAAGATAATAAAAGGGTCAGCTTTGATAACAGAGTGAAAAAAAAGAACTGAACAGGTTCCACTTCTAACAGATTAATCATTAGAGAGAAGAGATAATAAAACAAGAGATGCAGCAATGAGGTGAATCTGCCAATAAAAGTTGTTGAAGTCTGTCGACGAAGAACAACCAGGATGCTGAAACCAGTCCATAATAAAGCCAACTCTGAAGGTAAATAAAAACATGAGACATCTTTGGGTAATGGAAGCCAGAAATCCACTTCAATGAAAATTTAGTCTTCTGAAAGTGCAGGTGGAAGCTCTTTTACTTTTGTAATTACATAGGGATGACCAATCATTAAATAGATGGAGACATCTTGAAGCTATAGCTACCACATGACCAAGCTATGGCCGCAGTCAACATGACCAAGCTATGGCCGCAGTCAACATAAGAATGATAGACTAAGTAGGCTTAGAGAAATTTCTATGCCTCCAGTCAAGACAAAGAAATTCAAAAGAGTATTGAGGGAGGAGCACACCTAACAAAGAGCAAACTGTCTTCTAAAACGTTGAAAAGGAGTATTGAGAGAACAAATGATCAACAGTTTCAGGCCCATGATTACTATCAATATTGATCTGTTCCACTCTAAATCAACATAACTAAATTGACTTGCTTTAGCCTAACCAAATTTACTTCCTAATCTCTGTCTTGCTAATGTAGGCAATATAACACTTAAAAAAATTTCATATAGAGATCTAAACACAACTTAGGGACAACACACATTCCCTAAATGAATCTAATTTAAATTATTTACCGTTAGCGCATAAAAACCTCATTGATACAAGGACAACTAGGTACTTGCTAGAGCCATGGAAATACCAAAAGATGGAGGTATTAATTATTTTCACATGATTCACAATTCAATGATGGTAATGGATCTTAACCTTGGCTATAATGAGTTATATTTCATTAAATATACATTTTGCAGTTAAAACAAGTATATTATGATGAAAACATTGGTTATTTTCAAAATAAGGATAGAATATCCAGAGTAGCTAGAATATATCTCCTCATTAGCACATCTGAGAAAGTTCTCACCAGTACATTGCCTTTTTAATGCAAGTTATTTTTTGACTTATACCTATTATTGTTATCTTTGGTAAGTTCTTGATGGCCGGATAAAAAAGAACATTTCTTATACAAGTTTAGAAAAAAGAACTGACCTTCTGCCTCTTGGAATTTGAGTCTGGCTCTTTGGGCCTATCTCGAGGTCTATTCTCTTCCTCAACCATGCGAGGACTCTCAATCCCATCAGAAGCAAGCACCTTATCGAGCCAACTATTAAAGGTCCCCTCTTGCTCAGCCCATTCAACACTTCCTTCTAACCCAACAGCTTCATCCATCATCTCCTACAAAATTAATGAATAATATATTTGGGAGCAAAAACGAATAACATCAGACTATATCCACATTCCAACCTACATAAACCAACAAATCCTAAAGTATTCAATCTAATGTAATGAGATTAAAAAAAACGCAGAGAAAAGAAAAACCTTTATATAAAAAAATTATTTTTTTAAGCACTATTGCCAACAGTACCAATGGTAAAATCCATCACAGTTTTCAATCCGATTAAGGTACATCCCATGCATATGAGATGTTTTAAACAAAAAAAACTACAGATTCCAAGCTATCCACCCAAGAGTTTCAACCACAAGAACAATTTAATGAGATGAAATTAGATTATAAAATAAATAAAAGCAGATACAAGAATAACCTAAGCAAATACTGAAGCTACTCCCGATGACAACAATCCAATCTTCGCATCTAAGTTATCTACAACCCAATCCAGGGTCTAACAAAAACAAACATGAAAAGAATATCTGATGAGATGAGATAAGTTTAGAATTGAAACGACAGGAAACGGGGAGAAAAAAAAACAACCTTCTTTAGGTTAATCAACTCGCTCTCCAAAGGATTGTAAACGAAAAGGAAACAAAGGAAGGAGAGAAGAGCCGAAGGGGAGGAAAAGGAGCTCTGTTTCAAAAAATCTGGGGAGGCCGTTTTATGGAAACAGAGTCCTTTCAAGGGAACGAAACGAAGGAAGCGGGAAGGGGGGTAGTTAGTTAGGCTCGTCGAAGCTCCTAGTTGATTCCCATTGGACGGTGCCACGTGGAGAGCGGCGGCGCCGTGCGGATCCGCTGACGAGGCAGACGGATTACATTGAAGCAGTGCAAAAGCGGCGACATCCTCCGACTTCCATGCAACCAGTTGGAAAGGAAGGACGACATCCGCCGACTTCCATGCGACCAGTTGGACAGGTGGCCTAGTTACGAGGTCTCTCATCGTTTACAGTTGGGATTCCTGGGTTTTGATTTAGGGGTTGCAGGACTTACTTATCAGAGCTGGGATTCCTGGCCTACCATAATCAGAGCAAGTCTAGGGGGACTATGCTTCTTTCGGAACCCTGTTGCTCATGTTTGAAAAACAGAGGAGGCAGCCATGGCCGCTGCTGCGGCCTGTCGCCCTGGCGAGCTGGCACTGACGTCCGGCTTGCCGTTGCGACCCACCATGGCTGCCATGGCCGACGCGGGCGGAGGGGAAAAGGGGAGAGAGGGCAACGGCCGCCGCCAGCTTGCAGCGGTGAGGCACCGTGGCCTCTTCTCCTGGTGGCCGAAATGTGGCCACTGGCCAAGCGCGGCCGTGAGTCTCCAACTGGCCGCACCACCATGCCGAAAAAAAGGGAGAGGGCTTCTTCCTGACGGCCATGAAAAAGGACCATCGTTTATCGGCGGTTCTCCCCTTGATCGCCGGAAAAGCGGTGGTCGGCAGGGAGGGGACAAGGA
Organism: Phoenix dactylifera; assembly: GCF_009389715.1. NCBI lineage: Eukaryota > Viridiplantae > Streptophyta > Magnoliopsida > Arecales > Arecaceae > Phoenix > Phoenix dactylifera. Next base: position 82,824 of record NW_024068873.1, on the reverse strand, counting down.
GGCTGGCTGTTGTCCAAAAGATTTCGGTGGCCACCGCCACCGTTTGGGCGAGAAGGGTCGCCGGTTTTGGCCCCTTCTCCTCCTTTCTATCGGGAGGAAGATCAAGTTTTGGATTCGGGTTTCGGATTTCGGATTTCGGGTTTTGGAATCTGACCCGAAATCCGAATCCGGTTACCGAAAAAAAAAAGCTGCAACCAATACGCAGCCAACCTAACAAACTGAAGAAATTATATTCTAGGGGGCATGCACCACCTACCATAATCAGAGCTGTCTGTTTATATAGTGATGCATCGAGATGAGTACTTGAAGAACGGAGCCCATAGAAACAAGAGGTTAATTATGATTGCTGGCATGCACGACCACTTGGTGCATACAGTGTAAGGTATAATTTCTCATGAAATTGGCTTGCATATCCAGGTTTGTCCTAAGTTATATTGTTTGTGATTGAAGAACGGAGCCCATAAAAACAAGAGATTGTGATTGCATCAAGATGGGTGCTTGAAGAATCGAGCCCATAGAAACGAAAAGTTGTGATTGCTGACGTGCATGACCACTTGGTGTGCATGATTTTTCAAAAAATTGGCTTGCATATCCAAGTTTGACCCTAGTTATATTACTTATGATTGTGATTTATGCTAACTTGTATCTTAATTTTATCTAGATTTTTTTTGAAAAATGTAGATATGCTAAATCTTTATTTGGCATTAAGGCTGCAAATGGGTCGAGTCGACCCGAGACCCGACCCGACCCGAATTTTAGGACCCGTGGGTCCGGGTCGATCCTAAAATTGGATCCGAATCATTTTTTGGGTCAGTTCTAGGTTTATCGAACGGATCCGATCCGACTCGAATGGATCCGAAGAGAAAGGGGAGGGGGGGGGGGGGGGAAGCAAAAGAGAGTTTTTTTTTTTGTGTGGGTCATAGCACTATTCGTCCATCAGGATTCTCTCTCGATCTATTACACTGTTGATACCTTTGGTGTCTCGGTAGCTTGTTTTTTTTTTTCTTCTGTTTTTTGGCTTCTGTTTTTTTTAACTTTTGCAGGGAGGAAGTGAGGGAACACTGAACTGAATATGGGTCATGTGCCAGTTTTCTGCGATGGAATTGGATTTTGGAAGAAGGTCCGGGATTTTTTTTGTCCTCGTGAGAGGGGAGCAGGGAGACACCAAGTTCCGTCCAATCAGTCATACGGACAAAATATAGTGTGATATGAAATTTGGCTTGCAGACCGACTTAGTTGGTAGTCATGGTTCATCTGTTCTGACTGGAGGTCAATCGCAAGTCTTTCAAAGTCATGGGTCACCCAGCACCTCATGATATGACCAAATTAGATTTGCCCAAATTCTTTCCTAAAAGTAAAAAAATTGAATCCGATTTGAATCCGAATCGATCCAACTCGGATCCGATCCGACCCGGTCTTCAACCAGGTCGGATCTGGATCCAAAATTAGGACCCAAATAAAAAATCGGATCGGATTGGGGTCATCCAGGATCCGACTCGATGCGACCTATTTGCACCACTATTTGGCATGTTTTATGTACGGATGTATAAGTTTTTTTTCTTTTTGTTCAACTTCAGGTTCACACGATGCATTATAAGTTCTTTGTTATTTGTTAGATAGGGGTATTGATTTGACGCTTGAAAACGTACCTCCACATTTCTAATGGATCTCATGATATATGTTGATTATTAAAATCGATTATTTTGTTGTTCAATGTATTGTTTCATTGTTTATGATCAATTTTTATGGAGTGTTACGTGAGCATGACTTGCACTTTGACAATATATGTTGATCATTTGTTTGGATTCAAGGAACCATTTTATAATTTAATTCTATTTTTTTTTGAGGCATTATTATGTTCAATTTAATCAAACCAGTTAATTAGTTTGCTTTTTAATTAATGTTGTTTATCACTGGCTTATAATTTTTCAATGATGTTTCATGAGTGACATAGTATTTTAAATCTCATAATAGCATTAATGCAGAAATCAAGGCAAAAATTCAAAAGTTCCTCTTTTTCTGAATTTTGTTTGGTAATTAGGAGGCGATCCTCAGATAAAAAGGGGAAAAAAGAACATTAGAAATGGAGTCAAATTAAACATTCACAAAACTGCAGTCATACATATTAAATCATATCTAGTATCACAAATGCATTGACTTACAAAATCATCCTTGGTTTTATTTTTGGTTTCTTGGGCATACTAATTAATGGTATTTCATCATAAGTTCATTCCATCAAAAAGAAGTAAGTACTTGAAGCTTGAATTGTAAAGCATATGAGATCATTTATATTATTAATTATGTTAGATCTTACCCAGCTTCCAAGAGGAATTAGCTGGTACGATTGTACAACAGATGGCGAGGTGCCAGTTTTCTAAAATAAATATGATGGTCAACCAAAAAAAAAAAATGCAGCTTGTGTCATCTCTTCGTCGACTAATATGTTGTTAATCTCCAAATTTTATTTGGAAGTTGCTTAGAATCACTTGCCCTTTTTTCATCTAAGATCTTAAAAATACCATGACACTAGAAAATCATGCCAATTTATTAGCTCGATAACTTCCATTGAAAGCTCAAGCAACTAATTAATCCACATGTATGTGTATCTTGCCACCATCCAATACAATTTATGTAAGTTAATGTTCTTGATGCCTACAAAAAAAAGAAAAATAAATTAAAAAAAACATATATTTTGATATAATCTATTTCATTATCTCTCTCTGATGGTTATTGAGAGATTGCGAGGTTATGTTCCAAAGAATATTATCTTTTTTTTCTTTTGATTAGATAAGTCCAACAATAACATAGTTTAGATGTCGTATATTGGAGTGAAGAGAAAACACATACCGTAACTTTTACGTTTTTTTTTTCAAAGTTAAAATTAAAATACATAATATTTATGTAGAGTGCATTGTTTTAATTGGTTAACATTCACAGAAGCAACATGCTTTAGAGCAAATAAACAAAACAAAACAAAAATCAATGATACATCTCAACAAAAAAAAGGAAAAAATATGGTATCATCTTAATTACATCTATTGAAATATATATTTTTGTGCTCAAGAAATCATAATATTATTCTTGATTTTTATTTTGAAGATAGATGGTAATCGTATTTAAGGAGTTCCTTTAGTTGTGTAAATACCTTAAGGAGTTTCCGATTATGGTTTAAGATACTGAGGATACACTATTCAACACTTGAATAGGATACAATCAACGAAATGAACTTTTTTTTTTAATCTTTAATGAGTGCTTTATGATGATTTGTGACCCGACGAAGCTGACGTAATTCTATCCATCCATAGCTGTCTGTACCGCTACCTCTATCCAGCAGATCCAGCGCCAACCGATTTTTGCCACCCATAAATATTTGCTTGTTCAAAACATTTGTAAAACATCTAGCACAGCTCAATCCACTCTTTGCTTGTCCTTTTCAATACACTTACTCCCTCATGCCATATTCGGCTTCAAGAAGTGAGGTCAAGAAAAGAAAAAAAAAAAAAAAAACAGAGGCAGGTCAAGTCCAATGACTTCTTATCCACTTGTTTGGATATGTTGAGCTCTTTATCCCCTTTCTAGTCTTTCCCCTCTGATTAGAGGGATTAAAGGTCTTCCAAAAAAGATAGTGCCATTTGTAGAGGTGATTAGTTTGTTTATCTAGGGCACCAATCAATTGGAGAGTATATGAAAGCAAAGAGCATCTTGCAAGGTGGGGGAAACCTACTCCATGCATTTTTCTCTTCTATTTTTTTTCGCCGGCCATGAGCCACCATTGCCATGTCAGCAATTCGACCACCTCGCAGCTCGCCACGTTGACATATTTATCGAATGCTGACATGTATGGATGACGGAGAGCGTCGATGCCAAGCTGCCGTCAGCTCGAACAAGATGCGACTCTCAAATTGGAATGAGAACCGGCATTGTTGCCTGAATGGCTGACCTAACTGGGTCCACGAACAAGCATTTAGTTGATTCGTTAGTTAAAGCATGACAGCAAATCAGCTGATAGTAATGGGTGATGAGTCACAAGATGCCCCCACAAAGATTTGCTTGACTAAAACTCTCAAAAAGTCTTGCCTCCTATTGATTCCACAAGCTACTGTCTAAAATTAACCTGTCTGACCTCCCAAGGACATGGTCGGTTGGTCACTATGGGAAGTTGGCCCCACAAAAGAATGGAGGTTGGACCCATGTTAGTCACTAGTGGCAGTGGATTGAAGAGGGGAACTAGAAGACACTGGCATTGGAGAGTTTAGAATAAACTGCTATAAAGCTGAAGTCTAAGGAGGGTATGGGTCTGGTCCTACCATCCCTATTCCTGGGCTTTTCCACTGCTAGGAACTGGTGGTATTCTTTTGCTCTGAGGGATTGATTCCATGATGGCATCATGGGATTCTGATTCCCACATGAACTCGAATTGGATATGGCTGAGCCCACAATCCCTTTCCATAGATTTCATCCAATAGAGGCTCCACCACAAGCTCCATTTTTGAAGTAAAGAAGAAATTTCATTAAGAAAAGAGTACTAGTAAGTCTTTAGCGAGATTGGAGAATAATGACTGTGATGGTCCCCATGACCATTATTGAGGCTTTCTGCCAATTTCAATCTGAAGAGCAACTATGGTCCAATAGCCTCTTGTCATGGTGGATCGTTGACCGGCGAAGCCGGCGAGATATCTCATTCATAATCTTTGATAGGTATTTTGCGATATCATCAATCATGCGAGTTGAGGTCAGCATGTGAATCACATTGGGAGAATGGATTGAATTAGGTTTGAAATGACATCATTTGAGGCTAAAAATCACTAGCAGCTGCATTGCATTTTGAGTCATCATCTTGCATATTTCATTTATAAAGAAGTACTAGTAGAACACCCCTTGCTACAATATCATGATTAAATTAGAAGAATCGATGCCAAGATTATCACCAACAATGGATAAAATAGATGAAAGAAGTACCAATTCGTACAAATTTTAGTATCTAAAGAATGAATGCCCTAATTGGAAGGAAATGACTGCTAAAATGCAAATATCGGCAACAATTAAATTTTTTTCCAGCCACATCCATCAAAGGAGAAAAACACAAGGAGTTGAAAGTTGAAACCAATCCAGCAAACATGATCAAATTAATAATCAGCTATCATCATACATTTGAATGAATAAAAAATTTAGGTTTTGAGAGTAGTTTACATTTGAGTATTGATGAAAACAAAAATGCCGAAATAATGTATTTATATCTTGACCACCATCCACCTCCAGAAAAGATCACAAAAAATACAGCCGTGCTATGGTTTTTTTCGCAATGGTTGTAAGACATAATTAATAAACAATCTTCAGGCATCAGTACATGCAAGCATTCAAATCATGGATGCTCTAGGAAGCCCGTTAGGAATTGTCCATGACCTCAATAAAAGGCTAACTCTCTTTGGAATTGGTCCATGGTGGCTGCATCATGAAGAACTACCATGGAATTTCTTGCAGTCGTCAAGAAAACTATAACATGTGAAGACCCAATACAGGTGGATCAGAGACTTAGATTTGTGGCTTAGAGTTGCTTCCAAAAGCCAGCTCAAATATTTGGTTATAATCATCTACGAAGTGAACTTCAAGGCCTTCCTTCACATTGGCAGCAAGCTCATCAAAATCCCTTCTGTTAGCTGATGGGAATATGATAGTCTTCACCTCACTTCTTCTTGCAGCAATTATCTTCTCCTTTACCTGTTTGGTAGGAATGAAACTTTTAAAAACTAACAGAAAAAAACAAAGTCACAGAGCAGTAATAATACTAAATAATGGTGATTTCTGGTGTTATTTTTCAAAATAAGACTTCAGAATGATTTTTATCAAATATAGGAAGTTTGCAAATTTAGTAAAAATGTCAAGCTTTGCAGTTTCCAACTCAAAAATTCAGGCTATGACCACATGCATATAAACTCCTAGATTCAGGTATTTCTACAATGGATGGTAAATCATATAGCATATAAAGATCAAATGGACAAATATAATGAATTGAAAGACAGAGAGTATGTCGCACATCCCGTGGTTGGAAACCAAAACAAGAATAAGAAACATTAAGTCTTAAAACAATCATGAAAACAAAAAACTATGAACTTTCGATTATTATGGTCGGTCACAATGATGAATAAAGATTATGTCACAGAGATAACATACCCCACCAATTGGGAGAATCCGTCCTGTCAATGTTACTTCACCAGTCATTGCAAGTTCTTTTTTAACATGCTTTTTCATGGCAAGAGACAACATTGAGGTTATCATGGTGCACCCTGCACTTGGTCCATCCTTGGGGGTAGCACCAGCCGGCACATGCAAATGGAGCTTGGAGTCTGCAAAAAATGGATTGTCTGGTTCTTTCTGAAGCAATTTTGCTCTGGCTACGGTATGAGCTATTTGCGCACTCTCCTTCATGACGTCTCCGAGCTGACCCGTCAATAGAAGTGCACCTTTCCCTTCTCCTTGCTCCACTAGGGCGGTCTCAACATACAATGTTGAACCACCCATTGCAGTCCAAGCAAGACCCATGACAACTCCTACTGGAGTCTGATCATATATACGTTCGGCATGGAATACTGGTTTGCCCACAAAATCAGCCAGGTTTGAGACATCAACTATGACCTTTTCAATCACATTATCAACTTTCACATCCTTTACATCACTTGTTTTTATATTGACCTGTAAATAGAGAAATCAATCAATTAATACATGACACAATGAATATACGGTGCATAAATATGCATATGTTAACATATATGCATACTACATTAAAGTAATTTCTATCGTCTGACTGATCCTTCCACTAATGTGAAAAAAAAAGTTTACACATAGGACTTGTAAGAAAAATCACTAGTAGGTGTCAATGTTAAACCAATTCTTACACTACAATAAAATGCATGTTTTAGTCACTTAGCTTCTCAGAATACCTTTGAATCAACGGGTTGGTCTGTTGTTGCAATACCGTCTGATGATAAGAGAGTTGGCTGCACTTTGTCAGCCTCCAACTGTTCAACAAGATGCTCATGAGAAGTTGCTTCTGATTCTTCTGTGGCAGTTCCATTAGGCTGTTCATGTAACGAGACTTCAATTGCTTGTTCAGATTCTGTTAAGGTAGTTGTTGTAGCCCTTTCGTGTGAGTTCCCATCCTCCAGTTTCTTCCCCCCTGGACCATCATCTGCAATTTGAGTAGGCTCTTCAGTAGATTTCTCTCTAAGCTGTTTGGCTCCTTGCTGAAGGCTGACTTTTAGAGATTGCTCATTTGTCACCCCTTGACGGACAAGTTGCAGAGCTATCTATATTAAAGCATAAGAATAAAATCGGTCATGAATAGGAAAAATATTCAAGGTTTTCTGAAATCAAAATATTTATTTCATTGATAGGAAAAGATGCAAATTTAAATATCTAATATACATCAATGGTCATAAAAATGCAAATGAAGGGAATGACTGAGAATTCATAGATGATAGTAATAGAAATGCATGTATGCTTATGAAACTAGTGCTTCTGCATATTTAATGGCCAGAAAACATTCAGATTAATCACTGCTAAAAGGGGAGACTTTCACAGAAAAGCTTTTGATTACAGAAATATTGACTTCCAACATCTCTCAAAGGGGTGTAAAGCCTATGACAAAATAAACTTCAATTAAGTACAACTACACCAGAAGATGCATTAATTGAAGCAATAATTTGTAAAGGAAAACATTTGTTTAATAGAAAAACATAAACAATTTGGAAAGCTACAAGTGAAAAACCACCAATTCAAATATCCTGTTAAAATAAAAATTTCAGAAAGCCAAAACTAGCAGGTCAATAATTTAACATTTCTAATTGTTTCTTTAATCCTTCCCATAATTCTCCAACTAGCACATCCGACAAGTATACCTATTTGTGAGATGACCCAAATACCCAAATGTCTTGCATAAGCAATATGCAAACTAGTTACAAAAAATCGAGGCAATTGGGTTTTTCATTGATAGGGACAACCAGCTAGACACTTTGGTCAAAACATCATAACTAGCTTGTTATGTTCATGCACGCATTCAAACCAGAACTAAATCAAAATATCACCTAGTAACAAGCATCTTGTGTTCTCATGATGCATTTCAGATTGTATACGGTGCCGTTTGAAGTTCAAAGTCATTACTAATTTTTCTGAAGAAAGCATACCGATAACATTGTGGCTCGTCATCAGAGGCAACCCAATGCTCAACAGTTATGGTTGGGATTTGCTAGCAAAACAATTACTTTGAAAATAAATAATAAAATTACGAATATTTAGATTTAAAAACTGATACTTCTTTTCTGAAGTTCTAACAACTGTGTCACAAACCTTGCGGTATATCTTCTCAATTTGCTTTTGAAGATTCCGAACACCTGCCTCTCGGCAATAATTTTCTATCAGAGCAAGAAGAGCTGCATCAGTCACTTCAACCTGGATACATTGATCAGAAATGTTAACAGAATATAAACCAATATAGCATAGATCATGTATACATGGTTAAATATGTCTGTAAAACATTCTATCAGTAGCACGAGACACTCAGCCACCACTAATCCATGTTCACTATTACTAAATATATGTTCTAACTGATGATCCAATTACATCAGGTTAATCCTAGAAAAGCACATTCATGCTGAATGATTCAGACACTAATCTTCCTTACAGTGAAGCAATGTTCAGTCGCCTTTCTAATATAATATATAAAGACAAATGGTGAGATAAGGCGACGGCTTGAGCTTTCCACCATGATCTCCAGATGGCAAAAGCTAACGATTTAATATTGAATCACAGTTATAACTTTTAATTTTCGTAAAGGTACTCTAGTTCATGAATAACAATCTTTTGAGTGGCCTGTGAAGTGTGTCATTCGACACAACCAAGTTAGAACATTGGCCATATCAAGTGCTACCAACCAACTGGACCAACTCCTTGTAGCATCTTCTGAAATTAATTTTCCTAAGACCAGGTACCTGCTTAACCCCAAGACAAAAAACTATGAATAGAATAATTTTTGCATGGGAGCTATAGACTACTTTTTATGTTTTTATTCTCGAGTTATTTTTATTAATCAGCTAATGATCCTTAAAAGTTTACGGATTAATAATTTGAAATCCTAAATATGTAGAAAATAATTGGTATTTAAAGAATTTCTCAAGTGAATAATTCCCTTGGACAAGATTTCTACCATAACCAAATCATCTTCTCCCATCTAAATGGGGTCAGCATGTACAAAGCTAAAAATCCACCAAATCAAATACTAAGATGAAAATACAACAGGGCACAAATTCATGTAATCAGGAATTCTACAATATTTTTCAGCTCATGATAATTCAAAGGCACTGATATGCTCGTAGTGTTTATCTGTCTCATATTGTAATTGATCTGTCAAACTGCTATAATTCTCTAACCATGTAGCAGATAACATCTCAGGAGATTTACTAATCTAGAATATTTTATTTAAAAATATATTTCGATAAATCGTGATGAAATCCTGATCCCTAGTATCTATTGCAATGATCAGAATCCATTTATGAGTTGAAAAAAATATTGCTTATGCAGATGATGTGTCTCGAAGAGAGTAAATTATATGACCAGAAACAAAAGAAGAATGAGAATGTTCTCTTTCTTTTAAAGGTTTTCTTCTTTCCCCTCAGAAGGAAGAGAAGGGGGGGGGGGGGGGGAGGGGGTGTTTGGGGTGGGGGTTAGTGGGAGCTGGAGGGCACCACTCCTAGGCTATGGAATCATTCATTTAGAATCATTGTTATGACTTCAGAACCATTGAAAGCTTGAACAGGTCCATTCAGTAGCTAACAGGTTGGAAAAAGAAAATTGAGTATATCAAATCAAGTAATGCAATGCTATGACAGTAACACAAACATATCAAAACCTTGCAGCATTATCAATAGAATGATAAACTTTCTTTGTTCCATCAAATATTTTGCACCAGCAAAATTGAAAGCCTTGATCCTACCATGAAGAATGTAGCTCTACTCTCTCTGACAATGATCTTCCAATACACAGACACTCACAAACACTTGTCTACAGGAACATGCGATGCATGCCCAGTATAAAAATAATAAAAAAAGAAAGAAATGTGTTGAATGATAATATAAATTCTATTTATCAATTTAAAATAGAAAAAATCAGTAAAATCTAAAATCCAAACAGTCATGAGAAATAAAAACTTTCCTAACTATACCTTCCATATTCTCATGCAATTCTCTTTCTATGCTCTGATGAGAGATATAATGAGATATTTCATATGTGAAACATAAGACCATAAGATCTAGGAAAGAGATGGAGAGGTCAAAGTATCTATCATTTTCTCTTTATTCATGAAAATTAAGTGAAAAGGGTGTTCTAATAGAAAAGGTTTCTTAAGAATAGAGAAGGAGAGATTGGACTGGTGAAGATGATTGGAGGGGGGCAGGGGGAGAGGAGGGGGGCAGGAGGACAGGAGGGCGGAGGGGAGGGGTAGAGAGAGAAGTCCTTGATACGAAAACCGAAATCAGACTGACTAACCATTTTAGAACAAGCATTTTGTTTTTCTAGTCTTTTGACAGCTCTGCTCCTCCTTCATATATGGAGAAGATCGGAACAAGTTCAGTCTCTAATCTTATTTTGACTGTAATGGAATGTGAGATGGAAAACATATTATGATTCTTTGGGAGGATGGGATTTTCATGGAATCAAAGAGGCTGCTTGTTCTCATGAATTACAATATTCTACAATTATAAAAGAATGTTTTTGATGAGATTTGGTTAGAAAATCTAATGGCAAACTTGAAAAAAATAGGCATAACCAAAGGCACAGATTTCTCTTTTTATCATGCACACAAAAAACATATATATAATCTGTTTTGAGTGGGATATTTCTTGACATGATATCAAATACAATATGCCAATTTCAGATAAATTGAAAGAAAACGGACCACTTCCAGCAACTTTTCAGGGGGACATATAGTTAACAATACGAGTGCAGTATTAATCATACTTGTTCAGATTTGATACCACAAGCTTCACGAGTAGTCTTTTCCAAATAGTCCCTTGCAATATGCATCTTTTCATCAGTGATATAACCAGCAAGAGCAATGACCTCCATTCTGTCCAAAAGAGGGTTTGGTATCATCTCAACTACGTTTGCTGTGCAAACAAACAGAACCTAAATTAATAAGCAAAATGGTGTCAGAAGATATTCTAATGGAAGAGTAATTCTGTAAATACATTCACAACTAAACTTAGCTAAGATATCTGAATGCAAATAAAATTGCAACATTAGGACATGGAGAGAAGTGACAGAAGATATTCTGGAAATAACTGAAATGACAATTAGATTTTCATGTATGCATGGGTATGCATGTGTGCACGTGCATGTGCCCGTGATACTCCCATGCCAAATGCAACACACATACACCCTTGTGGAAAGCACGTGATGAGACATTGAAGTTGAAACTCAAATAGATCATCAATAGCATAAGCACTTAAAGTAAGTAAATCAAATGATTTTCGATGTTAATTATGTATCAAATTATCACAACATGGATAGTAAATTAGTAATCAAAGTAGCATTTGGCTTGAGTCTAATGTTAGGGTGAAAAATCTCTAACCAATTGAATTTAGATACCCATGCTTTTAGAGGTGATGAACAAATTGCAATTTAAATTTCTGTTCCTGGATGTTGGCAGTAGGGACAACCATATATGTTATGGCTTAGATGTATCATATACATGCTATACAGTAGATCTTATACAAGTCCACTGCCGGAACACATGGATGATTTTATTCACCAGATGGTAGTTCTATTTGACCCACGGTCAGTCTAGTAAATACTAGTGCGCATTGGCATATGGAATGGATTTCTTTAATATTTTAATACATATTCAATATGTGGTCATTACAAATAATGTGTGCAAAGCGCACACTGTGAGTAAAGATGCTACATGGTAGAGCCAAAGTTCTTACTTGACTGCTGAAAAATAATCAGTAATCTAGATGGTATATCTCATTCTGCATTGCAGTAACATATCTTTTCACACTGGTCCAAGCATCAGCACAATACGACATATATATATATATATATAAGCACCATAGGGGTACGAAAGATACTTATTGTCTCACCGACTTATAGATCTGTGCCATTTGCAAAAGTTCAAAAGCTTTGAACTTATAAATGCCTTACATGCATAATGTCTATTTCAACTCTCTCTCTCTCTCTCTCTCTCTCTCTTATATTTATGTTTATATTTATATAAACTGATTAGGCTTCTCGCCACAAATTTATGTAGCATAAATTCCATACGAATTGTCAATTATATGTTTCTGCTAGTATAAAATTGTTATTTTAAAAAAAAAGAAAAAAAAAATCTTTTTTCAGATTCTCTCTTATCCAGATCATGCATCCTACCACAATCTGCCCAACTTGTTCACAACCTTCAAACACCACCATGGCACCTCCTACCAACAGTTGCTGTAAGTCACGGCCATTTACTCCCCTCACTCTCTTTGGCTGCTGTTCCACCCCACCCCCTCCTATCCCCACGAAAGCTCTCCAGCTAAAAGGTGGAGGGAGGTGGTAGGGAAAAAAGGGTTGGTGGGCTGGATGGCATAGTAGGAGTAACTAAAAGGACTTGTAGTCATTGATGGCAGTCATGGGTAGGTGGAGACTTAAAACAGACCTAAAATTTTCGGTGTGAGAAGGAACAGGACATCTTTTACAAGAAATTCAAATCTACCAAACTAATCGGATCTCAAAGTATTTCAAGCATCTACTGACCTATGTGATTGAAAATTTAATTCTATTTTAGAAGATAAAAAAATCAAAGACCTTTCCAAAAAGAATTCCTACTTTCCAAAAAAGAAATCCTACTTGCTATTCTGTTAAATTCCACTGATTCATGTCATTGAATTTTTTTCCCTCCCTTATGACTTTCAAGCTATGGAAGACTACACATTAGATGGTACAGTGGCAATGGCATCTAATATTACCTTGCAGATTGTTTTTGAATATATAAAAAAAAAGCTCTTTTCCCCTTTGTAAGTCCTTTTTCTAGTGTTACACGTCATAGAAACGCTGAAAGAGCATCATTCAGTATAAGCATCCAAATTACCCAGAATAGAAATTGAGGACAGAATTTGTTTAATTATTATAAATATTTGATCATCATATGAGCTAGCTAATGCTCAGATCTTGTGGGGTAGGTTTCAACACTTCAAAGAACTAATAAATGTTCCAGTAAGAAATAACTGCCTGTTGCAAAAAAAAAAAAAAGTAAAAATTGGACAATGAATGGTATAGATGCGAAGCGTATTTTACCGATCATGGTGCCAAGCTCAACTTTGTGGTCAACAACCCTATTTTAGAAAATTAAAGTCCTTCTAGCAAAGAAGACTCATACCTTTAAAATGGGAGACATCCTTTGTTCCAATAAGTATGACTCTTCTTAAACAGAACTTTTATCTTCAAACAACAATGGGTTTTTCTTTGGCATCCAGTACAGTTCTTATTTCCAAAAAAAAGTTACATTCCTGACCACACAGGTCAAGAACTCGGGATTATCATTTGTGAAATAGTTTTCACATCTATAAAATCACTGCCTGTTTAATAATATACAGATTCCAATTTCACACTGTTCATTATTTAATATCTCTATGTTATTTAAAATTATATATATTCTGATTCAGAATGTGCATCTTTTCTCTCTGAAAGATTTATTAGTACTTCAAATTGCTGAAAGATAACATGTGAGGTCCAAGACATAACAGCCTGTATGACAACCGATTCTATAAGTTGTGTCATCAATTTTTATTTTGAAAGATCTGTATGAATTCTAGATATCATTCCACTAGGCCCAACTCATATGTAAGTTGGTTTCCATACCATACTACTATTTCATGAATTTGATGAAACTAAGCAGACAGGTAGGTGATTTTTTTTTCCTTTTTTTTTTTGGTGTGTGTGTGTGTGTGTGTGTGTGTGTGTGTGTGGCGGAGGGGGGGGTCTAGAGCAACTTAAAAATAAAAAGAAAAAAGGGTCTATATTCTGAACCACATAGGTCATGAACACAGAACTATCATCAAGAAGAGCATGGTCCGTTTCTTTCCCATAGCATCATTCTCTACTATTTTCATATGATAGATATAAGTGATCTTTACAAGAAATCTATTAGGTTATACTGAAATGTGATTACAGAAAAAGCACATGTCAAGCATGCTTTCTGTTTAAATAGAATCAGAACACCCATCTTTGCATTCTCATTTGCTCTATAAACAATGTCAAAATTCAAGAAACAAACTGCTTAGTGAACCTGTAAGCTAGAATTTGCATCCGAACAGAACAAGATAAGCATGACAATTGAAAAGGTGAATGTCAAATATGACAACCAAAAATTTGCACTGATGGAATAAAGTAATGAGCATGTTCATATTTATCTAAATTAAGAAGCTAGGAAAAAAAGCACTCGTGCATGTTCAGATTGGGATTACATGCCGCTATAAAACATCACTTACAAATGTACTATAGCATAATACAATAAAAATCCTATTGCTAATCAGCCTCGATGATACAATTCAAACATTTGGGGGGTATAAAAATGCCAGAAGACACCAATATTTGGATTAGTAATACAACTATACAAGACTATCACCAGAAGAATAACCATGGAATGCCGTACCGGCCCGTACCGGCCGGTACGGGCCGGTACGTACCGGTCCGGTCCTAGACCGGTACCGGAACGGATAAAAAACCGGTATTTCCCGGTTTTTTATCCGAACCGGCCGGTATGGGTGCGTACCGGCTGGTTCGGGCCCGTACCGGCCAGTTCGGAGCCCGTACCGGACCTTGAGAATAACCAACATATCAATATATTTTTTTTTTTTTAGAACCACAGCGCCGCGCGCTGTGGTTTTTGAAACCACCGGTACCGGCCGGTACGGACCGGACCGGACCGGTACCGTACCGGTCCGGCCGGCCACCGGTACGCCGACCGGTACCGGTACGGCGGACCTTGAGAATAACCAACATATCAGACCGCTATTTTATAACCAACATACAATATTTTGTCCATAATACCTCAAAAACTGGAAATGCATAGACTAAAGAGTGTAAGCCTATATGGAGGCTCCCAAGGAAAAAGGTACAAATCTAAATTTTGAACAATGATCTTTTAGAAGTTCTAGATCCCTTTGTAGCCACATAGGACATTACTCAAACTATCTCCATTTACTAAGATTGGACTGCTGGAAAATCTATGCCCAAAATAACAGTGGTTAAAAAACAGTGCTCATCAGGGAGAGTTTGTTCCGTTATGATTTTCAAAAATTATCTCCATCATATTGCTAGCATCTAGTTAGTTTGCTCTAACCTTTTTACTCTTTTGCACAATAACATGCTTTATAGATATATTAAAGATGGATATATATTGACTAGCTAGTTTAAAAAATAATGCCATCATTTTCATGATATATATCTCTTGTGACTCCCATCCATTTCATTGTCCAATGTGAGCAATTTTATGTAAACATTTATGCGGATCGGACATGGGCCATAGTGTTCAAGCACATGTTCATGAGATGCATAATTATATTTGTCCCTTCAACCATGTAAGATTTGCCAAAGTCTTGCTTCAAATAAATCACATGCTCATGTAACAAGCTTCTGCACTCCACTCACAGGTATTAGATTGATATGAAATATATAATCAACATACCATCAATACTTGGACCCGATAAACATGAAAATTTAAAATAGTGAAGTCCAAGAATTCTTCACAGCAGCAGTGGCTCACCTTGGATAAGTCAATAGGAACATCAAGAAAATGGTCAAGAAAGTTCGCGTTTTGCTCGGGGTCTAGAAGCTCTAACAAAGCACTTGCTGGATCACCAGCATGTCCCTTCCCCAACTGTCACATGATAAATCACCAGAAAAGTTGGAAACATCAAATGTCATCACAATTCACAAGATCATGAGGAAGCTTAATCCCGTAAACTCGAACTAGTGCAAAAATTGATGCATCAAAAGCATCACTAAATTACAACAGGTTATGTAAAGCATATTAATACCTTGTCAATCTCATCTATGAGAACTAGAGGATTAGCTGTTCCCACATTTTTCAGGCATTGCACCATCTTTCCTGGCATTGCACCAACATAGGTGCGCCTATGACCCTGGATAAAGGTTATAATGATCACAAATGAGTTTCAGATAGGCAAAACCCCACACTGTTTATAAGCTAAAGCATCAATATTGATTCCGAGATGTAGACATCAAAATGACTTAGTCGCTGTACCTTAATTTCAGCTACATCAGCCAAGCCTCCTACAGAAAATCTATAAAACCTTCTATTCAATGCTCGTGCCATTGAATGACCAACGCTGGTTTTACCAACTCCAGGAGGCCCAGAGAGACATATAATTTTGCCTGCAAACAGAAAATAATGATCTTGTTAAGATATGTTGTGTATGAATAGTAGAATTAGAAAACAAACATCAGCCAACTGAATACCATTGATTAGTCCTAATACGTTATCAGTCAAGCACACAAGGCATGTACAGCTAAATTTTATCTCTTAGTGTGTGCCGTAAGATGAATTCTTGCACAGGGCAGAGAAGGGAAAAAAGAACACTAACCACATGCAACCAGGTATAATGTTAAGGACAAAATGTGGACATGTGGTTTGCCTAGATTTGCTTGTTTTCCAATTGAACTGAATTATATTGAACCTTCACTATAGAAGTTAAGTATTTATTCAAGTCACCATTCTCATGGGGATAAAACATGGCAACCTTATAAGCCCCAGCATTCTGACATAATAACACATTTTCTTTCAAAAGAAGTGCATAAAACAATTACTTCATGAAACATCAGGACCAATATTAAAAGCCCAGGTGAGAAGATATAGTTGAAAATCGTAATATAAAGGTTAAATCCATATCCATCATCTTGATCAAAAAGTTTTAGCAAGTGTATCCATGACCAAGTATTATCAAAAAATTGATAACCAGGTGTCATCCAGCTGCTGGGGTTTGATGCAGAAACACCAGTCATAGCAAAAACGTTGGGAAAAAAACCACAGCAATCAATTAGGAGATGACAATAATTTAGGAAACAAAAAGGTAAAGAATAAATGTGGTAACCAAAAGAAAGCTAGTACACATAAAGCTGTAAACCAACCTTGCGAGGTCCCCCTTAATTTTCCAACAGCTATAAATTCTAATATTCTCTCTTTAACATCAGATAAACCATAATGATCTTCATCTAAAATTTTTTGTGCATGTTGGATGTCGAAGTTTTCATCACTGCAGTGATTGAAAACCATGAAGATTAAGCTCAATTCATTAGCAGTCTAATGAATTTCTCTAAAATGATTCAAATCGGATGTTTAAATACAGTACCTGTAGTTTCCCCAAGGTAATGCAGTAAGCCAATCAAGATAATTACGAGTCACATTGAACTCGCTAGAACTAGCTTCCAGCAGCTGAAGCTTGTTAAGCTCTTCTTCTATTACTTGCAAGACATGAGGAGGACACTGCTTGTTTTTTGGTTCAAGTCTTTCCCCGAACTTTGCTGCAGCAAAGAAAAAGAATACAAAATCACCTTGTCTTAAATACTTATATAAACATAAATATCCTCCATATATTCAATGAGATATCCCGCTAAAGAAAAGTACATCCAGAACTAACCAGTCAATGCTGATTTGTCATCTGTCTCCAAACCCAGCTCCTGGATCAAAGTAAAAAAGTGAATTCTTCATGTCTAAAGTTCTGATGAAGGTCAATGAAATCAACTTAACAAGCAATTAAAAAAGTATCAAAGTTCCCACTTCCCAGTGATATAACATGATGATAATACTCCAGTTATTGTTAAAGTAATGAAGGGGGGATAGAAGTTTAGGCCTTGTCTATCTTGGACAAGATTAAAGACACAAGTTCATTTTTGTTATATTCACCATCATTTTCTTTTATTTATCCAAAAACAGAACTAATAAGAATAAAAAAAATACCTTTTTAATTGCTTTAAGTTGCTCGTTCAACAAATAACGTCGCTGGTCTCCACTTATTTTCTCCTCAATTGCTTTTGCTATTGACTCCTGAAACAAAATTTAGTAAAGATAACACAAAAGTCCTAGTTAGTACTCAAATATAGAGAATACATAAATGGGAATGAAATAATAGAAAATATATGGCTAAATTACCTGTATCTTACTGATCTCCATCTCTTTCTTTACTAATTCTAGAGTTAGTTTTAACCGCTCATAGACCTGGCAGGCAAATTATACGAAGTTAACATTTTATCGAAAAAATAAACAGTCAACCATGATGATGGCAGAGATCAATAGTAAATTGCATGCATCCACCCACCAACAAAAGAAAATATGAAGCCTATAATTGAATTCTGTATGGAATTAGGTCTTTAAGGTGCAGAATCAAAATTATTCACCAGACAACCTGAAGCTTAGATGGACCATGCTAATACTTGCAACATTATGGGTTATACAGATGGCCACTGGTACACCTTAAGGCAGTCAAAAACCAGCCTGATTAGCCATTCCTTTATATTTCTGCAAGCATAGCGGTTCAAAATCCTGATCTGTGGTTCTGACACGCAATGCATTTCAATTCTTAAGATGATAATGGAAAACATTGTGACATGCTAAGCTATATCATTCTTTACTAATTTTGGAACAGCTCATTCATGCCACTGCAACTTAAGGTGAATATGCCAAGTTGCATAAGACATGATTGATATTTTATATTCATAATGTTAATGAAAAACAGTGTGATATGATTTAACATTAATTTTCAAATTGGAAGGGAACATGACATAGATTAACACCCAACTGTTAGCACACATGCAACCCAATTGTCCAAACACAAACACACAAAGATAGAGGGGGAGAGTGCGAGGGAGCAAGAGTGAGAGAGAAGGCAAGTCATTTTTTTAATAAGTAAAACTGAACAACATAAGAATTAAAAAAATCTTTGCAGCTTGACTGAAAATGTTTGGATCAAAAGCATGCATGCTTCTTACATCGAGTTCTTCAAGCACTTGTTGGCAAAGCAACTTGTTGGCCCCGGAGATAGCAGCCCCAAAATCTGCTAGTCTTGGATAATTGAAATCGCCAATATGCTGAAATTCACGAAAAAAAGGAACAATTTTATAACACAGTTTTCATCATTTAATCATGTTATTCTACAAGCATAACATGATATCTATTAAAGGAACTACTTATACAAATGCCTAACTTGAAGCTTCCAAAGAAAACCTCCAGGAGAAAAGCAGAAAAAATGATTCAATAGAAAACATGACAAGATGGGCAGTACAAACCAAAACCTATTCATAAGCCGGACTTCAAAAATGAAAATAAGTTTCCATATATTTGTGCACTTTTAATTAGATTAAATTTGGCAAAATTAGTCCTTTGACCTTTTTAAATTTGAAAAGAGACAATATGCAGGGTTATAAAAGGAGGCCAAATTAAATTGAGCTAGTTAACAACTTCAACTAGTACAATCTTGCAACTAGGACATCAGAAGATGCTGTAAGTTGTAACTCTCAAAACAATTCTCTATTCAACAGAGGAATTACAGACAAACTTAAGCAATTTAGATATAAAGTAAACAGGAAGAAGGTGTTAACTCTCAAAGCCTTTTTTCCTCAAAGGATGGGATACAGACAAAATTAATTTAGATACAAAGTAACTAAGAAGTAGTCAACCCTCAAAACCTTTTTTTTCTTTCAAGTGAGAAGTTTTCAATTCTCAAAAAACTTTTTTAAAAAAAAAACAAACTTAAGAAATAGACAAAGTAACCTGTGTATATGTTTGAACATGATCTTTCCAAAGGGAATTTGTCTTCAGAATGTCTCTTAATGTTGCTATGACTTCAAATGAGGTTGCTTTTATAACATCGTCATCCTTATTGTAAGGCTTTTCCTGCAAAAAATAATAGCTATTGTTATTGAGCCAAAAATTCAAGCAAACTTTCTAGAAAAATATGAATTGTACTCTTAACAAATAATAAGTCCACCATAAACAATGACAGGCAACATTGATCACATACTCAGGTTAGTAAATTAATACAGCACATATAACTTCAACAAACGTTTCTTCGGATACTTCAACCTCCATCTAAATAGGGCTGTCAAACAAGCAAGCTGTTCCTAAGCAGCTTGTATTTAGCCAGCTTTTGGCTCACTCCATTAGTAAATGAGCGAGCTAGGGCTAGGACCTGGCTTGCTTGAGCTCCACGCGATTAAACTCGATACAGGAATACATAGATAATTAATACACATTACATGTTATCTTAGTTACTATTTAGAAACATATATTTATATTATAATTACTAGAGGCTAATATAGTTTGCATAAAACAATGTATTTCAACTATAACCTTGAGATATAACAGTAGTAAGTTTAAAGTGAGTGCGAGTGTGTGTTGCACACTTGAGAGATCTTAGGCTCTCACTGCACCTCTTAAACAAGTTATTTGTGAGCAACTTGAAATTAAATAAGCCAAGAATGAGCTAGGCCCTGCTCACACAAGCTTAGCTCATTTACACATCTGCATCTAAACCATCGGCCATATCGCATCTAATTCCTGGCAATATATAAGTTCAAAAGAGAGAGGTTTATAGTTATATTGTCCTTGATCATCAGTAAAGTGAAGTGCATCCTAAGAAAACATTGGTGGTGAAAATTTTGGTGAAAGATATTGTGAAAACATGTTCAGGCATTTGCACTGACAACATTTTCCATGAATGCCAGGGCATGTGACTGTGTGACAACAGTGGAAGCAAGTCAGAAAAGATAACTCAGTCATGACTCCAGCAAAAAGCAAATTGTCTTTTGCCTTTGCTTTGATACAAAAAAATGCTTGTAAACCTCTGTGGAAGTTCAGCACATACAGCAATTGCAGCAATGCAGGAAATTTGCAGTTTATGAAAGACACAGTTACCTCCTTTCTATTGCTTCCAATTTCTAAACACAGTAGTGGACTAGCAGTATTGGTCCTTCAATGAAAAGGCATGGAATATTGGTTACACTGGGTGGTACATGGTAATCAAAATCAGCTAGAACAGTAATCAAAAGTCAGCCCCACAAGACACTAAGGTAGAACCAAATATGATGACTCAGCTTGTGAGTTAAGAGTAATAGTACATTGACATCCATCAACCATAAATAGGGCTGGAAAGACGAAAGATGAGTAAGAGTAATAACATGCCTTCAGATGATCAACTTTTACAGTTAAAGGATCCTCGTCAACCTGCAATATTAGAAGTTTCATTGAATATCAGGAATGTAGGTATTACTGAAAAAAATAAAATAATAAGTGTAATTCGTCACTATTAAACCCAACCTACCATCTCAGTTATCCGCAGACGCCGGTGACCAACGAGCACTACTTGATCCCCTTGGATGCTGGTTATCTACATTGACAACAGCAAGATAGCTAGAGTATCAGCAATGGATTCTATGCCTTTTAATATATTCTTAATTTATATACTAAATGTCATTAATTCCCAAACCCTTGGCAGAAAAGATGATACCTGAGCCAAAGTACCAACTTCATGAAGACGCTTGAATAAATCTTTTCCTTTAAGGTCATTAATGCTTTTCGCTGAATCTGACCCAGATACAATACTAGGATCAGTCTCTGGGTCATCCTTAAGAAGAAAGGCACCTACATATGCCACTGACCTTTTACGATTTTCCACTAAAGCTTCTAACAATTTGGAATCCTGCAGGAAAACTTAAAACTTAATAAACATTAAACCAAAAAAAAAAAAACTTATGCCGCGAAGTTTTAACCACTCGAAAGAGACCTGTCTTTGTTCAGTAACTAACAGCAGCATAGCAAAACATATCAAATCATTTAGAAAATTAAGATTTAGAAAATATTGAACATTCCAGTATATATGGTACGACCAAGGTCAGCATTGAGTTACTTATTTGCAAGAAAAGTAAACCAATGAAGCTCTTTTTTTCGTTGAAGAAAATTTCAACTCCCATGGTAGTATTATATTACATGTATACAAATTATCATCGTTGGACCTGCAAGGTAAGTGAAAAAAGGGACCTAAAAATCACTATCAAAATTGTTGAATTCAGTGAGTATAACTCCGATGCACAAACTGGATCCAACAATTGGCAAATCAGAAAACTTCGAAAGGATATTTATCTGAAAATCCAGAATGTCAACTATGAAAACAGACAGATCTTCCAGGACTAAAAGATGTCCAGAAGGGAACAGCAATCCACCAACGTCAAGTTTGAAATGCAGCCGATGAAGTAAGCAAAAACTATGCTCACCTTAGAAAGATTGCTTTCTTGTCATAAAAGCTTACACTTTTTTATTCGCTCAGATTACTTAACTGATACCTGCAAATGCAAGTACCATATGATGCACGCCATGTTGGCTGGGAAGTGGATCTAATGGTCAGTGAACTGCAGTGCCTTGATCCACATATAAAACCAGAGCAGTGCAATTCACTGGTATCGTTAAATCCACTCCATGCCACATGTGTCATGCATCATTTGCACCGACAAACATGGGTTTAGATTAAAGTATCATGTCACACCAGTCCGTCCTACAAACACACGCAGTGATTGATTGCATAGATTAATTTATGTTTTATATGTCCAAAATAACTTGGCATTTATGGAGGGGGAAGAATATGATTGAATTGCCATAAAATGATTGTCATGCTTGCTCGACACTAAGGGCCACTATCATCTTCTACGAAATTCCATGCTGCTCCCTTCCTTTTCTTTCTTTCTCCTCCACCATACCTCATTGAACATTTGCCCATCATCATAGAACCCTACTTCAAGAACAGATTGAAATACCAAAAACAAGTGGACATGTTCCTTATTTTCAGGTTACAAAGAAAACAAATATTTTCAAGACATTTTCAAACAAATATTCATCACACAATCTCCTATTTCCATGCATCTAAACAACCAGTTTCATAGCACTGAGAAGTGAGAACCAAGGCATTTTTCAATGTTTGGGAGACTATGCTTGCTCGCTGCCATGGCTAATCTTCATTCTTCATACAGATCAGTCAAGATAAAGTTTAGTCAGTACTGTGATGTCATTTTAGTGTCAAGAAGGTAAAATCCTTTTATAACAACTGTCTTTCAGATATCGATCAAATTAAAAGCCAATAGCAAAAGCTCATATTCAAAAGCTCAAGCACTCTGCTATAGTTCTATATGATGATGCTTCCAATGGTGAGAACTAAATCATGTCGAACGGCATCATAATTCAAAATAAATACTTTCTTGTCATTCGAAGCAAATATCCAGATCCAGTCCATTCAGCCGAACTCTCTTTCCAAGCAGTCAGTTGATTTGCACACGCGCACACAGAGAGAGAGAGAGAGAGAGTATAACCATGCAAGAGAAAACAACCAGGAAATAGAAACGCATCAGTAGAATAACCTGTTTGGTGCTTCTACTGGCACAGTACTAACGGCAGTCTGAATGTTCTGTTGCGACAAAAACAAACGCAGAAGAAATTGAAACAAACCAGGAAACAGTTCAGCAAGTTGATGATGAAGACTACTGGATTCTGCCATGAGAACTCTTTTCTTGGCCAAGCCTAATGAAGGTTTGATGATTAATTGTAGGTGCCATGGGAATTAGTCATAGAATGGATTAACTGCTTGGAGTCCCTTGATTCCAATGGAGACTTTGTGCCATCGGTGTTTTGGTTACCATCATCCAGTTCATTTGAGGATTGCGGTTGTGAATCTGGTGGTGCTTCTTAGTAAATGACTGACCCAATAGATTTTACTGAAGAAAGAAGCCTAGAGTCATCAGCAGCAAATGCATCCAGATCATCTGACTCGCTCATTAAATGCTCCTCGAGTGATTGACCTTGTCTCGGGACATGGAAATTTTCTGTTTCAGCTGTATGAGTTAATAAGGTATTAGCAGGGACTCGCCGAGGAAGAAAATTAGGAGCTGGAGTCGCGCAGGTGTCCTAGGGTAGTTGTTGGATTTGTCGCTCGCTTATGTCATCGACCCTTCTCAAACTTTGAATGTCTTGATTGCAAAGCTGAGTCATTCTGTTCAGGGTAGAATCTGTTGCAGAGTTGCCATTGTTAAGTGCAAAGTTGTCTGCTACATTGAAGAAAGAAAGAAAGGGAAAAAAAATTCTTAGCAAGAGCTCATGGTAGTAGAATATCACATAATGAAATGAAAGACTAATGAAGAAATGATTTACCCAAGTAGGATGTCATTGGATTCAAAGAACTTGCACCTTGATTCATAGTTGGTAGGCACTCCATGACTTGAAAAGGAAAAGAAAGAAACAATTAGCATCCTCATCTCACTAGATTAACTCCGGGTTAAATTAAGACAAATTACCTGAACTTGGCGAATTCATTTGTATAACTCTGGGTGTTGGTGTCAGCAGTGAAAGTGGATGGTTGGCACCAACTGCTGGATCATGAGATTCAAAGGTCCACATGTGAGTAGGAGCACTCCCTTGATTGTCAATATGATTCAGATGAGGTGGACACCAGTTGCTGGATGGTTGATTTGAAATAGGTGGAAATTTTGGTTGGAGCATGCACATATCTTGCATGTCGCTATTAACGGTTTCAAAAAACTGAGAATCATGGCTTGCAAAAACTTTCTGACTCAACGTAAGTAGCCGATGATCAGAATGTAAAAGCCTTTCATAATGTTTCTCCAAAGTTCCTTCTGCAAACTCAAGATAGTGCCTCCTGAAGGAAATAAAAATAAGAAACAAGCTATGAGAATATTACATGAACTTTACTAAAGAAGATATTATTCTGTTTTTGTTTGTTCTTGATAATTTCAGAAGCTCCTATAGATGTAGTTTAACATGGACAAAACATTGAAGGACTGGAGATCTGAATCGAAGGATTTATCTACTTCATCAATAAAAAAATACATTCCTCTCTCTCTCTCTAAAAAAAAAGAAGTATATTTCAACAAATATGGAAATATTTGAAGGTGTAAAATCCATTGAAAGGCTTAGCAAAATGACAGAGCTCCAAGAAAGTGATGTAAATGTAATTTTTATGTACCTGCATGTGGTTGCATTCCCACTGGTAAAATCAGAACAAGCTTCCCAATTAGTATGCTTTCTTGGCTGTGGATTTACCTCTTTAAAGAACATGGGCTGCTGCCTTAACTGCACTAGGTACCAAATATCTTAGTTATCAAACCCAAACAAATATTCCAAATTTTGTTATTAAAAGAATGAAATCATTAAGAAACTTCAAAAAACCATCCAAAGCCAAGAATTAGTTCAAAACATGTCTAAGACAATAAAAGTAGTCTATGGAAAAAGAAAAAGTAGCAAAAGTAATCAATAAAATGAGAATATACGTCTAAGGAAAACATCTAACCTCAACTTCCAGAATGTCTGGTTGATCCTGTATGAATCGTGCTCTGGTTGCTGAGATATCGGTCCATTGGATCTCAATCTTTTTTTTCAATCTTTCTTCTTGTATCTCCCAAACAAGTTTTCGCCTAGCATAGTAAAACTTAGCTACAATATCACCTTCATTTCTTGACTTCCTCTAAAATTATGAAACATAGTTTAAAAAAAAATTGTTAGATGCTAAGAAGAAAAACTAATTAGAGCATTTGGTTTTGAGCATTTGCTTTTTCTAAATTGTTCTATCAAGTCAAGACGTAAGATTACCTCCCAACAGCCGATCTTGAGTTTTGTTGCAGGAAAATTTGAAGCCTTCCATTTCATTAATGTGGGTTGGATGTTAAATTCATCATTTCTGGTATGTTGTTTTTCTATATTAGTACCCGAAGTTGGTCCATTAAAAAGAGTGGTCTTCTTTTGAGATAGCTTCCTATCAATGAGATCCAAGAAAGATGGAGTTATGCGTAAAATCAAACCCAGAGGACCGGGTTCCTCTGTCTTGTCAGTGCATGGACCTATCTGCATAGATTAAAAATAAATAAACCAGTAAGAAAATATCGCCAAATAGAAAAGATAAGATACATTTAGAACTCCATAAAAAATTAGCTTTGTAAAAAATATTAGTTTCTAACAAAAAATAACCATAGGGACATTAGAAGGAAAGCGAACTCGATTTCATGTAGTCAATTGCTTCAGGGTTAATCTAGTTCAAATGCCACTTGCAACTCTTGTAATTCAAGTAATTATCTATTAAAACATCACTATACCTCCTTCGATCTCAAACTGGAACCTGTTAATGTAACCTCACGATAAACTTCAAACCAAACTACCTAAATATGTGCAAACACACTACTAGATTATACCTTTGTTCTCTTTTTTTTCTTTCTTTTTTGAGATGAAGGGAGGATTAGCCACCCAAAATTTTATTTAAAAAGATAATAAAAGGGTCAGCTTTGATAACAGAGTGAAAAAAAAGAACTGAACAGGTTCCAATTCTAACAGATTAATCATTAGAGAGAAGAGATAATAAAACAAGAGATGCAGCAATGAGGTGAATCTGCCAATAAAAGTTGTTGAAGTCTGTCGACGAAGAACAACCAGGATGCTGAAACCAGTCCATAATAAAGCCAACTCTGAAGGTAAATAAAAACATGAGACATCTTTGGGTAATGGAAGCCAGAAATCCACTTCAATGAAAATTTAGTCTTCTGAAAGTGCAGGTGGAAGCTCTTTTACTTTTGTAATTACATAGGGATGACCAATCATTAAATAGATGGAGACATCTTGAAGCTATAGCTACCACATGACCAAGCTATGGCCGCAGTCAACATGACCAAGCTATGGCCGCAGTCAACATAAGAATGATAGACTAAGTAGGCTTAGAGAAATTTCTATGCCTCCAGTCAAGACAAAGAAATTCAAAAGAGTATTGAGGGAGGAGCACACCTAACAAAGAGCAAACTGTCTTCTAAAACGTTGAAAAGGAGTATTGAGAGAACAAATGATCAACAGTTTCAGGCCCATGATTACTATCAATATTGATCTGTTCCACTCTAAATCAACATAACTAAATTGACTTGCTTTAGCCTAACCAAATTTACTTCCTAATCTCTGTCTTGCTAATGTAGGCAATATAACACTTAAAAAAATTTCATATAGAGATCTAAACACAACTTAGGGACAACACACATTCCCTAAATGAATCTAATTTAAATTATTTACCGTTAGCGCATAAAAACCTCATTGATACAAGGACAACTAGGTACTTGCTAGAGCCATGGAAATACCAAAAGATGGAGGTATTAATTATTTTCACATGATTCACAATTCAATGATGGTAATGGATCTTAACCTTGGCTATAATGAGTTATATTTCATTAAATATACATTTTGCAGTTAAAACAAGTATATTATGATGAAAACATTGGTTATTTTCAAAATAAGGATAGAATATCCAGAGTAGCTAGAATATATCTCCTCATTAGCACATCTGAGAAAGTTCTCACCAGTACATTGCCTTTTTAATGCAAGTTATTTTTTGACTTATACCTATTATTGTTATCTTTGGTAAGTTCTTGATGGCCGGATAAAAAAGAACATTTCTTATACAAGTTTAGAAAAAAGAACTGACCTTCTGCCTCTTGGAATTTGAGTCTGGCTCTTTGGGCCTATCTCGAGGTCTATTCTCTTCCTCAACCATGCGAGGACTCTCAATCCCATCAGAAGCAAGCACCTTATCGAGCCAACTATTAAAGCTCCCCTCTTGCTCAGCCCATTCAACACTTCCTTCTAACCCAACAGCTTCATCCATCATCTCCTACAAAATTAATGAATAATATATTTGGGAGCAAAAACGAATAACATCAGACTATATCCACATTCCAACCTACATAAACCAACAAATCCTAAAGTATTCAATCTAATGTAATGAGATTAAAAAAAACGCAGAGAAAAGAAAAACCTTTATATAAAAAAATTATTTTTTTAAGCACTATTGCCAACAGTACCAATGGTAAAATCCATCACAGTTTTCAATCCGATTAAGGTACATCCCATGCATATGAGATGTTTTAAACAAAAAAAACTACAGATTCCAAGCTATCCACCCAAGAGTTTCAACCACAAGAACAATTTAATGAGATGAAATTAGATTATAAAATAAATAAAAGCAGATACAAGAATAACCTAAGCAAATACTGAAGCTACTCCCGATGACAACAATCCAATCTTCGCATCTAAGTTATCTACAACCCAATCCAGGGTCTAACAAAAACAAACATGAAAAGAATATCTGATGAGATGAGATAAGTTTAGAATTGAAACGACAGGAAACGGGGAGAAAAAAAAACAACCTTCTTTAGGTTAATCAACTCGCTCTCCAAAGGATTGTAAACGAAAAGGAAACAAAGGAAGGAGAGAAGAGCCGAAGGGGAGGAAAAGGAGCTCTGTTTCAAAAAATCTGGGGAGGCCGTTTTATGGAAACAGAGTCCTTTCAAGGGAACGAAACGAAGGAAGCGGGAAGGGGGGTAGTTAGTTAGGCTCGTCGAAGCTCCTAGTTGATTCCCATTGGACGGTGCCACGTGGAGAGCGGCGGCGCCGTGCGGATCCGCTGACGAGGCAGACGGATTACATTGAAGCAGTGCAAAAGCGGCGACATCCTCCGACTTCCATGCAACCAGTTGGAAAGGAAGGACGACATCCGCCGACTTCCATGCGACCAGTTGGACAGGTGGCCTAGTTACGAGGTCTCTCATCGTTTACAGTTGGGATTCCTGGGTTATGATTTAGGGGTTGCAGGACTTACTTTTGCTTCTGCTCTGTATGCATGCCACCTGTCCATTGTTAAGTAGCGGGAAAAAAAAAAGCTGCAACCAATACGCAGCCAACCTAACAAACTGAAGAAATTATATTCTAGGGGGCATGCACCACCTACCATAATCAGAGCTGTCTGTTTATATAGTGATGCATCGAGATGAGTACTTGAAGAACGGAGCCCATAGAAACAAGAGGTTAATTATAATTGCTGGCATGCACGACCACTTGGTGCATGCAGTGTAAGGTATAATTTCTCACGAAATTGGCTTGCATATCCAGGTTTGTCCTAAGTTATATTGTTTGTGATTGAAGAACGGAGCCCATAAAAACAAGAGATTGTGATTGCATCAAGATGGGTGCTTGAAGAATCGAGCCCATAGAAACGAAAAGTTGTGATTGCTGACGTGCATGACCACTTGGTGTGCATGATTTTTCAAAAAATTGGCTTGCATATCCAAGTTTGACCCTAGTTATATTACTTATGATTGTCATTTATGCTAACTTGTATCTTAATTTTATCTAGATTTTTTTTGAAAAATGTAGATATGCTAAATCTTTATTTGGCATTAAGGCTGCAAATGGGTCGGGTCGACCCGAGACCCGACCCGACCCGAATTTTAGGACCCGTGGGTCCGGGTCGATCCTAAAATTGGATCCGAATCATTTTTTGGGTCAGTTCTAGGTTTATCGAACGGATCCGATCCGACTCGAATGGATCCGAAGAGGAAGGGGGGGGGGGGGGGGGAAGCAAAAGAGAGTTTTTTTTTTGTGTGGGTCATAGCACTATTCGTCCATCAGGATTCTCTCTCGATCTATTACACTGTTGATACCTTTGGTGTCTCGGTAGCTTGTTTTTTTTTTTTCTTCTGTTTTTTGGCTTCTGTTTTTTTTAACTTTTGCAGGGAGGAAGTGAGGGAACACTGAACTGAATATGGGTCATGTGCCAGTTTTCTGCGATGGAATTGGATTTTGGAAGAAGGTCCGGGATTTTTTTTGTCCTCGTGAGAGGGGAGCAGGGAGACACCAAGTTCCGTCCAATCATTCATACGGACAAAATATAGTGTGATATGAAATTTGGCTTGCAGACCGACTTAGTTAGTAGTCATGGTTCATCTGTTCTGACTGGAGGTCAATCGCAAGTCTTTCAAAGTCATGGGTCACCCAGCACCTCATGATATAACCAAATTAGATTTGCCCAAATTCTTTCCTAAAAGTAAAAAAATTGAATCCGATTTGAATCCGAATCGATCCAACTCGGATCCGATCCGACCCGGTCTTCAACCAGGTCGGATCTGGATCCAAAATTAGGACCCAAATAAAAAATCGGATCGGATTGGGGTCA
Source organism: Phoenix dactylifera (assembly GCF_009389715.1). Classification (NCBI taxonomy): domain Eukaryota; kingdom Viridiplantae; phylum Streptophyta; class Magnoliopsida; order Arecales; family Arecaceae; genus Phoenix; species Phoenix dactylifera. The sequence goes on along the minus strand of NW_024068873.1, from coordinate 52,741 downwards.
TCCAGGATCCGACTCGATGCGACCTATTTGCACCACTATTTGGCATGTTTTATGTACGGATGTATAAGTTTTTTTTCTTTTTGTTCAACTTCAGGTTCACACGATGCATTATAAGTTCTTTGTTATTTGTTAGATAGGGGTATTGATTTGACGCTTGAAAACGTACCTCCACATTTCTAATGGATCTCATGATATATGTTGATTATTAAAATCGATTATTTTGTTGTTCAATGTATTGTTTCATTGTTTATGATCAATTTTTATGGAGTGTTACGTGAGCATGACTTGCACTCTGACAATATATGTTGATCATTTGTTTGGATTCAAGGAACCATTTTATAATTTAATTCTATTTTTTTTTGAGGCATTATTATGTTCAATTTAATCAAACCAGTTAATTAGTTTGCTTTGCAATTAATGTTGTTTATCACTGGCTTATAATTTTTCAATGATGTTTCATGAGTGACATAGTATTTTAAATCTCATAATAGCATTAATGCAGAAATCAAGGCAAAAATTCAAAAGTTCCTCTTTTTCTGAATTTTGTTTGGTAATTAGGAGGCGATCCTCAGATAAAAAGGGGAAAAAAGAACATTAGAAATGGAGTCAAATTAAACATTCACAAAACTGCAGTCATACATATTAAATCATATCTAGTATCACAAATGCATTGACTTACAAAATCATCCTTGGTTTTATTTTTGGTTTCTTGGGCATACTAATTAATGGTATTTCATCATAAGTTCATTCCATCAAAAAGAAGTAAGTACTTGAAGCTTGAATTGTAAAGCATATGAGATCATTTATATTATTAATTATGTTAGATCTTACCCAGCTTCCAAGAGGAATTAGCTGGTACGATTGTACAACAGATGGCGAGGTGCCAGTTTTCTAAAATAAATATGATGGTCAACCAAAAAAAAAAATGCAGCTTGTGTCATCTCTTCGTCGACTAATATGTTGTTAATCTCCAAATTTTATTTGGAAGTTGCTTAGAATCACTTGCCCTTTTTTCATCTAAGATCTTAAAAATACCATGACACTAGAAAATCATGCCAATTTATTAGCTCGATAACTTCCATTGAAAGCTCAAGCAACTAATTAATCCACATGTATGTGTATCTTGCCACCATCCAATACAATTTATGTAAGTTAATGTTCTTGATGCCTACAAAAAAAAGAAAAATAAATTAAAAAAAACATATATTTTGATATAATCTATTTCATTATCTCTCTCTGATGGTTATTGAGAGATTGCGAGGTTATGTTCCAAAGAATATTATCTTTTTTTTCTTTTGATTAGATAAGTCCAACAATAACATAGTTTAGATGTCGTATATTGGAGTGAAGAGAAAACACATACCGTAACTTTTACGTTTTTTTTTTCAAAGTTAAAATTAAAATACATAATATTTATGTAGAGTGCATTGTTTTAATTGGTTAACATTCACGGAAGCAACATGCTTTAGAGCAAATAAACAAAACAAAACAAAAATCAATGATACATCTCAACAAAAAAAAGGAAAAAATATGGTATCATCTTAATTACATCTATTGAAATATATATTTTTGTGCTCAAGAAATCATAATATTATTCTTGATTTTTATTTTGAAGATAGATGGTAATCGTATTTAAGGAGTTTCTTTAGTTGTGTAAATACCTTAAGGAGTTTCCGATTATAGTTTAAGATACTGAGGATACACTATTCAACACTTGAATAGGATACAATCAACGAAATGAACTTTTTTTTTTAATCTTTAATGAGTGCTTTATGATGATTTGTTTTTTGCCACCCATAAAATATTTGCTTGTTCAAAACATTTGTAAAACATCTAGCACAGCTCAATCCACTCTTTGCTTGTCCTTTTCAATACACTTACTCCCTCATGCCATATTTGGCTTCAAGAAGTGAGGTCAAGAAAAGAAAAAAAAAAAAAAAAACAGAGGCAGGTCAAGTCCAATGACTTCTTATCCACTTGTTTGGATATGTTGAGCTCTTTATCCCCTTTCTAGTCTTTCCCCTCTGATTAGAGGGATTAAAGGTCTTCCAAAAAAGATAGTGCCATTTGTAGAGGTGATTAGTTTGTTTATCTAGGGCACCAATCAATTGGAGAGTATATGAAAGCAAAGAGCATCTTGCAAGGTGGGGGAAACCTACTCCATGCATTTTTCTCTTCTATTTTTTTTCGCCGGCCATGAGCCACCATTGCCATGTCAGCAATTCGACCACCTCGCAGCTCGCCACGTTGACATATTTATCGAATGCTGACATGTATGGATGATGGAGAGCGTCGATGCCAAGCTGTCGTCAGCTCGAACAAGATGCGACTCTCAAATTGGAATGAGAACCGGCATTGTTGCCTGAATGGCTGACCTAACTGGGTCCACGAACAAGCATTTAGTTGATTCGTTAGTTAAAGCATGACAGCAAATCAGCTGATAGTAATGGGTGATGAGTCACAAGATGCCCCCACAAAGATTTGCTTGACTAAAACTCTCAAAAAGTCTTGCCTCCTATTGATTCCACAAGCTACTGTCTAAAATTAACCTGTCTGACCTCCCAAGGACATGGTCGGTTGGTCACTATGGGAAGTTGGCCCCACAAAAGAATGGAGGTTGGACCCATGTTAGTCACTAGTGGCAGTGGATTGAAGAGGGGAACTAGAAGACACTGGCATTGGAGAGTTTAGAATAAACTGCTATAAAGCTGAAGTCTAAGGAGGGTATGGGTCTGGTCCTACCATCCCTATTCCTGGGCTTTTCCACTGCTAGGAACTGGTGGTATTCTTTTGCTCTGAGGGATTGATTCCATGATGGCATCATGGGATTCTGATTCCCACATGAACTCGAATTGGATATGGCTGAGCCCACAATCCCTTTCCATAGATTTCATCCAATAGAGGCTCCACCACAAGCTCCATTTTTGAAGTAAAGAAGAAATTTCATTAAGGAAAGAGTACTAGTAAGTCTTTAGCGAGATTGGAGAATAATGACTGTGATGGTCCCCATGACCATTATTGAGGCTTTCTGCCAATTTCAATCTGAAGAGCAACTATGGTCCAATAGCCTCTTGTCATGGTGGATCGTTGACCGGCGAAGCCGGCGAGATATCTCATTCATAATCTTTGATAGGTATTTTGCGATATCATCAATCATGCGAGTTGAGGTCAGCATGTGAATCACATTGGGAGAATGGATTGAATTAGATTTGAAATGACATCATTTGAGGCTAAAAATCACTAGCAGCTGCATTGCATTTTGAGTCATCATCTTGCATATTTCATTTATAAAGAAGTACTAGTAGAACACCCCTTGCTACAATATCATGATTAAATTAGAAGAATCGATGCCAAGATTATCACCAACAATGGATAAAATAGATGAAAGAAGTACCAATTCGTACAAATTTTAGTATCTAAAGAATGAATGCCCTAATTGGAAGGAAATGACTGCTAAAATGCAAATATCGGCAACAATTAAATTTTTTTCCAGCCACATCCATCAAAGGAGAAAAACACAAGGAGTTGAAAGTTGAAACCAATCCAGCAAACATGATCAAATTAATAATCAGCTATCATCATACATTTGAATGAATAAAAAATTTAGGTTTTGAGAGTAGTTTACATTTGAGTATTGATGAAAACAAAAATGCCGAAATAATGTATTTATATCTTGACCACCATCCACCTCCAGAAAAGATCACAAAAAATACAGCCGTGCTATGGTTTTTTTCGCAATGGTTGTAAGACATAATTAATAAACAATCTTCAGGCATCAGTACATGCAAGCATTCAAATCATGGATGCTCTAGGAAGCCCGTTAGGAATTGTCCATGACCTCAATAAAAGGCTAACTCTCTTTGGCATTGGTCCATGGTGGCTGCATCATGAAGAACTACCATGGAATTTCTTGCAGTCGTCAAGAAAACTATAACATGTGAAGACCCAATACAGGTGGATCAGAGACTTAGATTTGTGGCTTAGAGTTGCTTCCAAAAGCCAGCTCAAATATTTGGTTATAATCATCTACGAAGTGAACTTCAAGGCCTTCCTTCACATTGGCAGCAAGCTCATCAAAATCTCTTCTGTTAGCTGATGGGAATATGATAGTCTTCACCTCACTTCTTCTTGCAGCAATTATCTTCTCCTTTACCTGTTTGGTAGGAATGAAACTTTTAAAAACTAACAGAAAAAAACAAAGTCACAGAGCAGTAATAATACTAAATAATGGTGATTTCTGGTGTTATTTTTCAAAATAAGACTTCAGAATGATTTTTATCAAATATAGGAAGTTTGCAAATTTAGTAAAAATGTCAAGCTTTGCAGTTTCCAACTCAAAAATTCAGGCTATGACCACATGCATATAAACTCCTAGATTCAGGTATTTCTACAATGGATGGTAAATCATATAGCATATAAAGATCAAATGGACAAATATGATGAATTGAAAGACAGAGAGTATGTCGCACATCCCGTGGTTGGAAACCAAAACAAGAATAAGAAACATTAAGTCTTAAAACAATCATGAAAACAAAAAACTATGAACTTTCGATTATTATGGTCGGTCACAATGATGAATAAAGATTATGTCACAGAGATAACATACCCCACCAATTGGGAGAATCCGTCCTGTCAATGTTACTTCACCAGTCATTGCAAGTTCTTTTTTAACATGCTTTTTCATGGCAAGAGACAACATTGAGGTTATCATGGTGCACCCTGCACTTGGTCCATCCTTGGGGGTAGCACCAGCCGGCACATGCAAATGGAGCTTGGAGTCTGCAAAAAATGGATTGTCTGGTTCTTTCTGAAGCAATATTGCTCTGGCTACGGTATGAGCTATTTGCGCACTCTCCTTCATGACGTCTCCGAGCTGACCCGTCAATAGAAGTGCACCTTTCCCTTCTCCTTGCTCCACTAGGGCGGTCTCAACATACAATGTTGAACCACCCATTGCAGTCCAAGCAAGACCCATGACAACTCCTACTGGAGTCTGATCATATATACGTTCGGCATGGAATACTGGTTTGCCCACAAAATCAGCCAGGTTTGAGACATCAACTATGACCTTTTCAATCACATTATCAACTTTCACATCCTTTACATCACTTGTTTTTATATTGACCTGTAAATAGAGAAATCAATCAATTAATACATGACACAATGAATATACGGTGCATAAATATGCATATGTTAACATATATGCATACTACATTAAAGTAATTTCTATCGTCTGACTGATCCTTCCACTAATGTGAAAAAAAAAGTTTACACATAGGACTTGTAAGAAAAATCACTAGTAGGTGTCAATGTTAAACCAATTCTTACACTACAATAAAATGCATGTTTTAGTCACTTAGCTTCTCAGAATACCTTTGAATCAACGGGTTGGTCTGTTGTTGCAATACCGTCTGATGATAAGAGAGTTGGCTGCACTTTGTCAGCCTCCAACTGTTCAACAAGATGCTCATGAGAAGTTGCTTCTGATTCTTCTGTGGCAGTTCCATTAGGCTGTTCATGTAACGAGACTTCAATTGCTTGTTCAGATTCTGTTAAGGTAGTTGTTGTAGCCCTTTCGTGTGAGTTCCCATCCTCCAGTTTCTTCCCCCCTGGACCATCATCTGCAATTTGAGTAGGCTCTTCAGTAGATTTCTCTCTAAGCTGTTTGGCTCCTTGCTGAAGGCTGACTTTTAGAGATTGCTCATTTGTCACCCCTTGACGGACAAGTTGCAGAGCTATCTATATTAAAGCATAAGAATAAAATCGGTCATGAATAGGAAAAATATTCAAGGTTTTCTGAAATCAAAATATTTATTTCATTGATAGGAAAAGATGCAAATTTAAATATCTAATATACATCAATGGTCATAAAAATGCAAATGAAGGGAATGACTGAGAATTCATAGATGATAGTAATAGAAATGCATGTATGCTTATGAAACTAGTGCTTCTGCATATTTAATGGCCAGAAAACATTCAGATTAATCACTGCTAAAAGGGGAGACTTTCACAGAAAAGCTTTTGATTACAGAAATATTGACTTCCAACATCTCTCAAAGGGGTGTAAAGCCTATGACAAAATAAACTTCAATTAAGTACAACTACACCAGAAGATGCATTAATTGAAGCAATAATTTGTAAAGGAAAACATTTGTTTAATAGAAAAACATAAACAATTTGGAAAGCTACAAGTGAAAAACCACCAATTCAAATATCCTGTTAAAATAAAAATTTCAGAAAGCCAAAACTAGCAGGTCAATAATTTAACATTTCTAATTGTTTCTTTAATCCTTCCCATAATTCTCCAACTAGCACATCCGACAAGTATACCTATTTGTGAGATGACCCAAATACCCAAATGTCTTGCATAAGCAATATGCAAACTAGTTACAAAAAATCGAGGCAATTGGGTTTTTCATTGATAGGGACAACCAGCTAGACACTTTGGTCAAAACATCATAACTAGCTTGTTATGTTCATGCACGCATTCAAACCAGAACTAAATCAAAATATCACCTAGTAACAAGCATCTTGTGTTCTCATGATGCATTTCAGATTGTATACGGTGCCGTTTGAAGTTCAAAGTCATTACTAATTTTTCTGAAGAAAGCATACCGATAACATTGTGGCTCGTCATCAGAGGCAACCCAATGCTCAACAGTTATGGTTGGGATTTGCTAGCAAAACAATTACTTTGAAAATAAATAATAAAATTACGAATATTTAGATTTAAAAACTGATACTTCTTTTCTGAAGTTCTAACAACTGTGTCACAAACCTTGCGGTATATCTTCTCAATTTGCTTTTGAAGATTCCGAACACCTGCCTCTCGGCAATAATTTTCTATCAGAGCAAGAAGAGCTGCATCAGTCACTTCAACCTGGATACATTGATCAGAAATGTTAACAGAATATAAACCAATATAGCATAGATCATGTATACATGGTTAAATATGTCTGTAAAACATTCTATCAGTAGCACGAGACACTCAGCCACCACTAATCCGTGTTCACTATTACTAAATATATGTTCTAACTGATGATCCAATTACATCAGGTTAATCCTAGAAAAGCACATTCATGCTGAATGATTCAGACACTAATCTTCCTTACAGTGAAGCAATGTTCAGTCGCCTTTCTAATATAATATATAAAGACAAATGGTGAGATAAGGCGACGGCTTGAGCTTTCCACCATGATCTCCAGATGGCAAAAGCTAACGATTTAATATTGAATCACAGTTATAACTTTTAATTTTCGTAAAGGTACTCTAGTTCATGAATAACAATCTTTTGAGTGGCCTGTGAAGTGTGTCATTCGACACAACCAAGTTAGAACATTGGCCATATCAAGTGCTACCAACCAACTGGACCAACTCCTTGTAGCATCTTCTGAAATTAATTTTCCTAAGACCAGGTACCTGCTTAACCCCAAGACAAAAAACTATGAATAGAATAATTTTTGCATGGGAGCTATAGACTACTTTTTATGTTTTTATTCTCGAGTTATTTTTATTAATCAGCTAATGATCCTTAAAAGTTTACGGATTAATAATTTGAAATCCTAAATATGTAGAAAATAATTGGTATTTAAAGAATTTCTCAAGTGAATAATTCCCTTGGACAAGATTTCTACCATAACCAAATCATCTTCTCCCATCTAAATGGGGTCAGCATGTACAAAGCTAAAAATCCACCAAATCAAATACTAAGATGAAAATACAACAGGGCACAAATTCATGTAATCAGGAATTCTACAATATTTTTCAGCTCATGATAATTCAAAGGCACTGATATGCTCGTAGTGTTTATCTGTCTCATATTGTAATTGATCTGTCAAACTGCTATAATTCTCTAACCATGTAGCAGATAACATCTCAGGAGATTTACTAATCTAGAATATTTTATTTAAAAATATATTTCGATAAATCGTGATGAAATCCTGATCCCTAGTATCTATTGCAATGATCAGAATCCATTTATGAGTTGAAAAAAATATTGCTTATGCAGATGATGTGTCTCGAAGAGAGTAAATTATATGACCAGAAACAAAAGAAGAATGAGAATGTTCTCTTTCTTTTAAAGGTTTTCTTCTTTCCCCTCAGAAGGAAGAGAAGGGGGGGGGGGGGGGGGGGAGGGGGTGTTTGGGGTGGGGGTTAGTGGGAGCTGGAGGGCACCACTCCTAGGCTATGGAATCATTCATTTAGAATCATTGTTATGACTTCAGAACCATTGAAAGCTTGAACAGGTCCATTCAGTAGCTAACAGGTTGGAAAAAGAAAATTGAGTATATCAAATCAAGTAATGCAATGCTATGACAGTAACACAAACATATCAAAACCTTGCAGCATTATCAATAGAATGATAAACTTTCTTTGTTCCATCAAATATTTTGCACCAGCAAAATTGAAAGCCTTGATCCTACCATGAAGAATGTAGCTCTACTCTCTCTGACAATGATCTTCCAATACACAGACACTCACAAACACTTGTCTACAGGAACATGCGATGCATGCCCAGTATAAAAATAATAAAAAAAGAAAGAAATGTGTTGAATGATAATATAAATTCTATTTATCAATTTAAAATAGAAAAAATCAGTAAAATCTAAAATCCAAACAGTCATGAGAAATAAAAACTTTCCTAACTATACCTTCCATATTCTCATGCAATTCTCTTTCTATGCTCTGATGAGAGATATAATGAGATATTTCATATGTGAAACATAAGACCATAAGATCTAGGAAAGAGATGGAGAGGTCAAAGTATCTATCATTTTCTCTTTATTCATGAAAATTAAGTGAAAAGGGTGTTCTAATAGAAAAGGTTTCTTAAGAATAGAGAAGGAGAGATTGGACTGGTGAAGATGATTGGAGGGGGGCAGGGGGAGAGGAGGGGGGCAGGAGGACAGGAGGGCGGAGGGGAGGGGTAGAGAGAGAAGTCCTTGATACGAAAACCGAAATCAGACTGACTAACCATTTTAGAACAAGCATTTTGTTTTTCTAGTCTTTTGACAGCTCTGCTCCTCCTTCATATATGGAGAAGATCGGAACAAGTTCAGTCTCTAATCTTATTTTGACTGTAATGGAATGTGAGATGGAAAACATATTATGATTCTTTGGGAGGATGGGATTTTCATGGAATCAAAGAGGCTGCTTGTTCTCATGAATTACAATATTCTACAATTATAAAAGAATGTTTTTGATGAGATTTGGTTAGAAAATCTAATGGCAAACTTGAAAAAAATAGGCATAACCAAAGGCACAGATTTCTCTTTTTATCATGCACACAAAAAACATATATATAATCTGTTTTGAGTGGGATATTTCTTGACATGATATCAAATACAATATGCCAATTTCAGATAAATTGAAAGAAAACGGACCACTTCCAGCAACTTTTCAGGGGGACATATAGTTAACAATACGAGTGCAGTATTAATCATACTTGTTCAGATTTGATACCACAAGCTTCACGAGTAGTCTTTTCCAAATAGTCCCTTGCAATATGCATCTTTTCATCAGTGATATAACCAGCAAGAGCAATGACCTCCATTCTGTCCAAAAGAGGGTTTGGTATCATCTCAACTACGTTTGCTGTGCAAACAAACAGAACCTAAATTAATAAGCAAAATGGTGTCAGAAGATATTCTAATGGAAGAGTAATTCTGTAAATACATTCACAACTAAACTTAGCTAAGATATCTGAATGCAAATAAAATTGCAACATTAGGACATGGAGAGAAGTGACAGAAGATATTCTGGAAATAACTGAAATGACAATTAGATTTTCATGTATGCATGGGTATGCATGTGTGCACGTGCATGTGCCCGTGATACTCCCATGCCAAATGCAACACACATACACCCTTGTGGAAAGCACGTGATGAGACATTGAAGTTGAAACTCAAATAGATCATCAATAGCATAAGCACTTAAAGTAAGTAAATCAAATGATTTTCGATGTTAATTATGTATCAAATTATCACAACATGGATAGTAAATTAGTAATCAAAGTAGCATTTGGCTTGAGTCTAATGTTAGGGTGAAAAATCTCTAACCAATTGAATTTAGATACCCATGCTTTTAGAGGTGATGAACAAATTGCAATTTAAATTTCTGTTCCTGGATGTTGGCAGTAGGGACAACCATATATGTTATGGCTTAGATGTATCATATACATGCTATACAGTAGATCTTATACAAGTCCACTGCCGGAACACATGGATGATTTTATTCACCAGATGGTAGTTCTATTTGACCCACGGTCAGTCTAGTAAATACTAGTGCGCATTGGCATATGGAATGGATTTCTTTAATATTTTAATACATATTCAATATGTGGTCATTACAAATAATGTGTGCAAAGCGCACACTGTGAGTAAAGATGCTACATGGTAGAGCCAAAGTTCTTACTTGACTGCTGAAAAATAATCAGTAATCTAGATGGTATATCTCATTCTGCATTGCAGTAACATATCTTTTCACACTGGTCCAAGCATCAGCACAATACGACATATATATATATATATAAGCACCATAGGGGTACGAAAGATACTTATTGTCTCACCGACTTATAGATCTGTGCCATTTGCAAAAGTTCAAAAGCTTTGAACTTATAAATGCCTTACATGCATAATGTCTATTTCAACTCTCTCTCTCTCTCTCTCTCTCTCTTATATTTATGTTTATATTTATATAAACTGATTAGGCTTCTCGCCACAAATTTATGTAGCATAAATTCCATACGAATTGTCAATTATATGTTTCTGCTAGTATAAAATTGTTATTTTAAAAAAAAAGAAAAAAAAATCTTTTTTCAGATTCTCTCTTATCCAGATCATGCATCCTACCACAATCTGCCCAACTTGTTCACAACCTTCAAACACCACCATGGCACCTCCTACCAACAGTTGCTGTAAGTCACGGCCATTTACTCCCCTCACTCTCTTTGGCTGCTGTTCCACCCCACCCCCTCCTATCCCCACGAAAGCTCTCCAGCTAAAAGGTGGAGGGAGGTGGTAGGGAAAAAAGGGTTGGTGGGCTGGATGGCATAGTAGGAGTAACTAAAAGGACTTGTAGTCATTGATGGCAGTCATGGGTAGGTGGAGACTTAAAACAGACCTAAAATTTTCGGTGTGAGAAGGAACAGGACATCTTTTACAAGAAATTCAAATCTACCAAACTAATCGGATCTCAAAGTATTTCAAGCATCTACTGACCTATGTGATTGAAAATTTAATTCTATTTTAGAAGATAAAAAAATCAAAGACCTTTCCAAAAAGAATTCCTACTTTCCAAAAAAGAAATCCTACTTGCTATTCTGTTAAATTCCACTGATTCATGTCATTGAATTTTTTTTCCCTCCCTTATGACTTTCAAGCTATGGAAGACTACACATTAGATGGTACAGTGGCAATGGCATCTAATATTACCTTGCAGATTGTTTTTGAATATAAAAAAAAAAGCTCTTTTCCCCTTTGTAAGTCCTTTTTCTAGTGTTACACGTCATAGAAACGCTGAAAGAGCATCATTCAGTATAAGCATCCAAATTACCCAGAATAGAAATTGAGGACAGAATTTGTTTAATTATTATAAATATTTGATCATCATATGAGCTAGCTAATGCTCAGATCTTGTGGGGTAGGTTTCAACACTTCAAAGAACTAATAAATGTTCCAGTAAGAAATAACTGCCTGTTGCAAAAAAAAAAAAAGAGTAAAAATTGGACAATGAATGGTATAGATGCGAAGCGTATTTTACCGATCATGGTGCCAAGCTCAACTTTGTGGTCAACAACCCTATTTTAGAAAATTAAAGTCCTTCTAGCAAAGAAGACTCATACCTTTAAAATGGGAGACATCCTTTGTTCCAATAAGTATGACTCTTCTTAAACAGAACTTTTATCTTCAAACAACAATGGGTTTTTCTTTGGCATCCAGTACAGTTCTTATTTCCAAAAAAAAGTTACATTCCTGACCACACAGGTCAAGAACTCGGGATTATCATTTGTGAAATAGTTTTCACATCTATAAAATCACTGCCTATTTAATAATATACAGATTCCAATTTCACACTGTTCATTATTTAATATCTCTATGTTATTTAAAATTATATATATTCTGATTCAGAATGTGCATCTTTTCTCTCTGAAATATTTATTAGTACTTCAAATTGCTGAAAGATAACATGTGAGGTCCAAGACATAACAGCCTGTATGACAACCGATTCTATAAGTTGTGTCATCAATTTTTATTTTGAAAGATCTGTATGAATTCTAGATATCATTCCACTAGGCCCAACTCATATGTAAGTTGGTTTCCATACCATACTACTATTTCATGAATTTGATGAAACTAAGCAGACAGGTAGGTGATTTTTTTTTCCTTTTATTTTTTGGTGTGTGTGTGTGTGTGTGTGTGTGTGTGTGTGTGGCGGAGGGGGGGGTCTAGAGCAACTTAAAAATAAAAAGAAAAAAGGGTCTATATTCTGAACCACATAGGTCATGAACACAGAACTATCATCAAGAAGAGCATGGTCCGTTTCTTTCCCATAGCATCATTCTCTACTATTTTCATATGATAGATATAAGTGATCTTTACAAGAAATCTATTAGGTTATACTGAAATGTGATTACAGAAAAAGCACATGTCAAGCATGCTTTCTGTTTAAATAGAATCAGAACACCCATCTTTGCATTCTCATTTGCTCTATAAACAATGTCAAAATTCAAGAAACAAACTGCTTAGTGAACCTGTAAGCTAGAATTTGCATCCGAACAGAACAAGATAAGCATGACAATTGAAAAGGTGAATGTCAAATGTCACGCCCCGAGCCCGAGGCGCGGCAGACGCCGCACGCCCGCACGGCGGGCCGCACAGGCGTGCAAGGCATCGGATCATATCAAAGCAGATACAGATATTCAAAACTGACTTAATTATTTAAATTGTTCAAAAGCGGACTTACAAAATTTCAAAATAGCATATGCCAATATAATTCAAATGTCAAAACTAAACTAACTAAAATGTCAATAACTGAAGAATCATCGGAAACTCTAACGCACTCCCCAATCCCGTGCGATCAAGCCTCTGGATCTGAAAAATGAAGAAAACAGAATAATGAGCTACACTAGCTCAGTAAGCAACAAAATACCCCAGAGTGGGGTCAGAGCATATCAGATCAAAATACAGGATAATGTCTGGAATAAATCATAAATAACATCGTTTTGTTGTTTTCAAAACTTATTATCATTTTTCCAAAAATATGATATCAGAATCTCAACATGATAGGCTACGGCCACGTAACCCAGTGGCATGGGTTGCACAAAGTGCCAAATCCACTATTTTTATCCACCGATGGCAGCCGGTGTTGCACAAAAGTGCCAAATCCACTATATTTACCCACCGATGGCAGCCGGTGTCCAGAAACCACTATTCTAATCACCGGTGGCACGGTGTCGAAACCGGTTCCTCACAGATTACAAGTCGACAGGTCCAACGTATAATCCCCATTGGCGGGGCCAGAACAGAACAGAACAGATCATAGCCATGCTGAGAATACATATATATAAAAACAGATTTCATAAATTTTCCAGTCATAGTTTACGGATTTCAAAGCATAATTTTCAGAAATTTAACATGCCAGACCCATTTTACTAAATGCAAAACATATATCAAAACATAATCAGTTTATTAAATAATTTAGAAATCACACTCGAAGTATTAAGTTACTTACCTCTTCTCGCTTAATCCCTACTTCAGATAGGCGGATCAGGTTCACCTGTTTAAATTTAATTAATTCCTTGTTAATTTTAGAACTAAACAAAATCTAAAAATAATTCTATTGGACACGGCTCAATAGGGCCCAGAGTTGGCCCATAATAGGCATGGCCCGATAGGGCCCATATTGGACACGACCCAATGGGCCCGCATAGACCTGGCCCAATAGGGCACCCAAAGTTGGTCTCTAATGGATTATTTATGCAACACAATTCATTGCAGGGACTAATACTTAATTACAGGGTACTGTTCTATAATAAAACTTTAGTGGAGGGACCAATCAAATATATTTGGAGAGCCTTATGTAAGAATCTTTCTTATAGGGACCAAACATAAATTACAGAATACCCTTTTGTGAAATAATATACTGTCAAGGGCTTAATTGCAAAACTCCATTTAGTGGCCAAATGGGTTCGGGTTTCGAGTTTTGGGTTTCGGGATCGGGTTCAAGTTCCGGGCTCGGGTCTGAACTGGGTTTCGGATTTCGGGTCTGGACTGGGTTTCATTATTATTATTATTTTTTTTTTTTCAGGTTCCAACTGGGCCCATGTTGGGCCCACAGTGAACTGGGCCTTAGCCCAGCTCGGCCCACATGGGCCTTCTTCTTCCCCAACGTCCCCCCCACGGCAGGGGAAAACCGCGAGGGAGAGCGGAAGAGGAAGGGGCGGCGGGGTGGCCGGAGGCCACCCCTCGGTCGATGGCCAGCCGGCCGCCTTGGCGGCCGACGGCCGTTGCAGTGGCCAACGGGGAGGAGAAGCAACCGAGATGATCTCGGTTGCTGGGGCTGAAACAGAGAGAAAAAATCGATGCTTTTGGCAATAGAACGAAGGCAAGGAGGAGGGCTTACCGGCGGTGGCAGAGGCGGCGGAGCAAGGTCTCAGCTCGGTCCGGCAGCTAGCAACGGCGGCGGCGCTCGAAACCGAGGGGGGCGGATCTCAGAACAGGGGATGGCCGCGAGGGGATCCGGATGGCGCTCGGTCGGGAAGGCACGCCGGTCACCAAGGAGAGGAGGAGGAAAGAAGGGAGAGGAAGCGGAGGAGACGGATGAGAGGGAGGAGGGCTCGGAGGTGCTCTTACGAAGAGGAAGATGGGGGTTTTATTGCCCCATTTCAACGGCTCCCCGCCGCGATTTTCACGGCGGTGGAGCGAGATCAACGGCCGCTCTTGCGGCCGCGGGGTGGACGCGGACCCTCCGCGGTGCCGCCGCGTCCTCGTGCCCGAAGAAGTCGGAGGGGATCGCGTCTGCGATCCCCTGTTCTGCCCCTTCCAAAAGAGGAAGACGGGGCTGAAGTCGGCTGGGGCTTCCAAAACTCTGATACCAGGGTGTGAGGCCCAATAGTCCCACATCGGAAAGACTCGTTCCAGAGCCTGGGCATATGAGGCGGGTGTCTCCAAATCCTGCAGACGCGTTTTGGGTGGAAAACAAAATCGGGGAGGGGTGAAGGACGCTTGCGTGAAGCCCCAGAACCGGACAATATCTGGCAGGGGAGCCCCGTGTTCCCCCCTCATGTGGTCCCCACGTGGGCACTAGGTGCCTCACGTGCCTCGCAGAGGCAGGGGCGTGACATTTGGTATCAGAGCCGAGGACGGCTCTTGTCCGATGGTGGGAAGGGTGTGAGGCCCAATAGTCCCACATCGGAAAGACTCGTTCCAGAGCCTGGGCATATGAGGCGGGTGTCTCCAAATCCTGCAGACGCGTTTTGGGTGGAAAACAAAACCGGGGAGGGGTGAAGGACGCTTGCGTGAAGCCCCAGAACCGGACAATATCTGGCAGGGGAGCCCCGTGTTCCCCCCTCATGTGGTCCCCACGTGGGCACTAGGTGCCTCACGTGCCTCGCAGAGGCAGGGGCGTGACATCAAATATGACAACCAAAAATTTGCACTGATGGAATAAAGTAATGAGCATGTTCATATTTATCTAAATTAAGAAGCTAGGAAAAAAAGCACTCGTGCATGTTCAGATTGGGATTACATGCCGCTATAAAACATCACTTACAAATGTACTATAGCATAATACAATAAAAATCCTATTGCTAATTAGCCTCGATGATACAATTCAAACATTTGGGGGGTATAAAAATGCCAGAAGACACCAATATTTGGATTAGTAATACAACTATACAATACTATCACCAGAAGAATAACCATGGAATGCCGTACCGGCCCGTACCGGCCGGTACGGGCCGGTACGTACCGGTCCGGTCCTAGACCGGTACCGGAACGGATAAAAAACCGGTATTTCCCGGTTTTTTATCCGAACCGGCCGGTACGGGTGCGTACCGGCCGGTACGGGCCCGTACCGGCCGGTTCGGGCCGGTGCGAACCGGCCGGTTCGCATCGGTACGATTTTTTTTTTTTTTAGAACCACAGCGCCGCGCGCTGTGGTTTTTGAAACCACCGGTACCGGCCGGTACGGACCGGACCAGACCGGTACCGTACCGGTCCGGCCGGCCACCGGTACGCCGACCGGTACCGGTACGGCGGACCTTGAGAATAACCAACATATCAGACCGCTATTTTATAACCAACATACAATATTTTGTCCATAATACCTCAAAAACTGGAAATGCATAGACTAAAGAGTGTAAGCCTATATGGAGGCTCCCAAGGAAAAAGGTACAAATCTAAATTTTGAACAATGATCTTTTAGAAGTTCTAGATCCCTTTGTAGCCACATAGGACATTACTCAAACTATCTCCATTTACTAAGATTGGACTGCTGGAAAATCTATGCCCAAAATAACAGTGGTTAAAAAACAGTGCTCACCAGGGAGAGTTTGTTCCGTTATGATTTTCAAAAATTATCTCCATCATATTGCTAGCATCTAGTTAGTTTGCTCTAACCTTTTTACTCTTTTGCACAATAACATGCTTTATAGATATATTAAAGATGGATATATATTGACTAGCTAGTTTAAAAAATAATGCCATCATTTTCATGATATATATCTCTTGTGACTCCCATCCATTTCATTGTCCAATGTGAGCAATTTTATGTAAACATTTATGCGGATCGGACATGGGCCGTAGTGTTCAAGCACATGTTCATGAGATGCATAATTATATTTGTCCCTTCAACCATGTAAGATTTGCCAAAGTCTTGCTTCAAATAAATCACATGCTCATGTAACAAGCTTCTGCACTCCACTCACAGGTATTAGATTGATATGAAATATATAATCAACATACCATCAATACTTGGACCCGATAAACATGAAAATTTAAAATAGTGAAGTCCAAGAATTCTTCACAGCAGCAGTGGCTCACCTTGGATAAGTCAATAGGAACATCAAGAAAATGGTCAAGAAAGTTCGCGTTTTGCTCGGGGTCTAGAAGCTCTAACAAAGCACTTGCTGGATCACCAGCATGTCCCTTCCCCAACTGTCACATGATAAATCACCAGAAAAGTTGGAAACATCAAATGTCATCACAATTCACAAGATCATGAGGAAGCTTAATCCCGTAAACTCGAACTAGTGCAAAAATTGATGCATCAAAATCATCACTAAATTACAACAGGTTATGTAAAGCATATTAATACCTTGTCAATCTCATCTATGAGAACTAGAGGATTAGATGTTCCCACATTTTTCAGGCATTGCACCATCTTTCCTGGCATTGCACCAACATAGGTGCGCCTATGACCCTGGATAAAGGTTATAATGATCACAAATGAGTTTCAGATAGGCAAAACCCCACACTGTTTATAAGCTAAAGCATCAATATTGATTCCGAGATGTAGACATCAAAATGACTTAGTCGCTGTACCTTAATTTCAGCTACATCAGCCAAGCCTCCTACAGAAAATCTATAAAACCTTCTATTCAATGCTCGTGCCATTGAATGACCAACGCTGGTTTTACCAACTCCAGGAGGCCCAGAGAGACATATAATTTTGCCTGCAAACAGAAAATAATGATCTTGTTAAGATATGTTGTGTATGAATAGTAGAATTAGAAAACAAACATCAGCCAACTGAATACCATTGATTAGTCCTAATACGTTATCAGTCAAGCACACAAGGCATGTACAGCTAAATTTTATCTCTTAGTGTGTGCCGTAAGATGAATTCTTGCACAGGGCAGAGAAGGGAAAAAAGAACACTAACCACATGCAACCAGGTATAATGTTAAGGACAAAATGTGGACATGTGGTTTGCCTAGATTTGCTTGTTTTCCAATTGAACTGAATTATATTGAACCTTCACTATAGAAGTTAAGTATTTATTCAAGTCACCATTCTCATGGGGATAAAACATGGCAACCTTATAAGCCCCAGCATTCTGACATAATAACACATTTTCTTTCAAAAGAAGTGCATAAAACAATTACTTCATGAAACATCAGGACCAATATTAAAAGCCCAGGTGAGAAGATATAGTTGAAAATCGTAATATAAAGGTTAAATCCATATCCATCATCTTGATCAAAAAGTTTTAGCAAGTGTATCCATGACCAAGTATTATCAAAAAATTGATAACCAGGTGTCATCCAGCTGCTGGGGTTTGATGCAGAAACACCAGTCATAGCAAAAACGTTGGGAAAAAAACCACAGCAATCAATTAGGAGATGACAATAATTTAGGAAACAAAAAGGTAAAGAATAAATGTGGTAACCAAAAGAAAGCTAGTACACATAAAGCTGTAAACCAACCTTGCGAGGTCCCCCTTAATTTTCCAACAGCTATAAATTCTAATATTCTCTCTTTAACATCAGATAAACCATAATGATCTTCATCTAAAATTTTTTGTGCATGTTGGATGTCGAAGTTTTCATCACTGCAGTGATTGAAAACCATGAAGATTAAGCTCAATTCATTAGCAGTCTAATGAATTTCTCTAAAATGATTCAAATCGGATGTTTAAATACAGTACCTGTAGTTTCCCCAAGGTAATGCAGTAAGCCAATCAAGATAATTACGAGTCACATTGAACTCGCTAGAACTAGCTTCCAGCAGCTGAAGCTTGTTAAGCTCTTCTTCTATTACTTGCAAGACATGAGGAGGACACTGCTTGTTTTTTGGTTCAAGTCTTTCCCTGAACTTTGCTGCAGCAAAGAAAAAGAATACAAAATCACCTTGTCTTAAATACTTATATAAACATAAATATCCTCCATATATTCAATGAGATATCCCGCTAAAGAAAAGTACATCCAGAACTAACCAGTCAATGCTGATTTGTCATCTGTCTCCAAACCCAGCTCCTGGATCAAAGTAAAAAAGTGAATTCTTCATGTCTAAAGTTCTGATGAAGGTCAATGAAATCAACTTAACAAGCAATGAAAAAAGTATCAAAGTTCCCACTTCCCAGTGATATAACATGATGATAATACTCCAGTTATTGTTAAAGTAATGAAGGGGGGATAGAAGTTTAGGCCTTGTCTATCTTGGACAAGATTAAAGACACAAGTTCATTTTTGTTATATTCACCATCATTTTCTTTTATTTATCCAAAAACAGAACTAATAAGAATTGTCACGCCCCCGAAACCCATCACCCGGGTCCGGCACGCGACCGGCCGCATGATCCCTAGAGCAATGCCCTAAAGATCATGCAAGGCCTATGATAAACAACAATTCAAATAATTCCAATAATTCCAATAAATGCCAAAATCAAAGATTAATGGAATTCAATCAAATCCAGCTATAATGTACTGATTTATTACATAATTTCAAATGTCCATAAATCAAAGATAAATTGACTTCTAACTATCTAGCAGTCTGAATCCAGATCGAGCTCACTTCTTGTCCCATCCGACAGATTCTACGAATCCAGTGCCTCTGAAAAAAAATGTAAGTGTAGTATGAGCTTTTCCAGCCCAGTAAGAATCCCAACAGCCACACACAACAAAATCATAAAATAATCAAGTATCAAAATATATATCATTTCATCATTTCAAAAGCTCAACAAACAACAAATATATGTAATCAGTACATATACACAAATTCTTTTTCACATTATGTGATCCATTCCCGTATTACTCAAATTCCAAAGTTTTCAAACTTTTCATTTCTGGCGTTGGACTAACCAAGATCATGTCCCAGTCCAAGACTGTACAAATCCCACGCATAAGCTCGTGGCAGCTATCCCACGCGTAAGCCCGTGGAGGCTATCCCACGCATCAGCTCGTGGCCGCTATCCGTAAGCCCGTGGAGGCTATCCCACGCGTAAGCCCGTGGAGGCTATCCCACGCATCAGCTCGTGGCCGCTATCCGTAAGCCCGTGGAGGCTATCCCACGCGTAAGCCCGTGGAGGCTATCCCACGCATCAGCTCGTGGCCGCTATCCGTAAGCCTGTGTAGGCTATCCCACGCATCAGCTCGTGGCCGCTATCTCATGACAAGGTTAGTCCAACCCATATTACATGTCTAGTTTTACATGTTCGATCACATTCCCATCACATCACATATTTTCATAAATTTTCAAAAATATGTTATTTCTTCCCAAATGAATATATCTCAATATATTCATTAAAAACAACATGCACGCCTCATAGGTGCCGCATCAACACATAAACAATAACAACATAATAATGAAAATATGTTGATAAACATTCATCTCATATGTGTCATATCAGCTCACAAGCAATAACAACACAACCGTAAAATAAATCCAACCAAAATGTCAATATATGCATAGAAGTGCTCAGATGTAGGGATTCTTACAGAAATTGTAGACTGACTCAAACACAGTCCGAATCACAACCTACGCGCTGGGGTGCTGAGTCCCCTGATCAAAACCTCCTGGCACCGCTGTCTCCTCCCCTACAGCATCAATCACAAATCACAAACTAAATCATTTAATATTAAAATATTCTGAACTATAATTCTCATCTGCTATGGGGTCCATCACCAGGTCCCCAAACATCTCAATCCCTCCAGATCTAGGGCAATCGGGGTGGCCCGACTCCCACTCCGTACCACCGGCCCATGTCGTCGCCAGCCGTGGCCGCTGCCACGCCGGCGACGATGGCCAGTCCCGATGAAAAGACCAAAAGAAGGGTGGATGATAGAGAAGGGTTCTTCCTCCACCTCTTTGGTCCAAGGGCAACAGTCGGGGTGGCTGTGCCCTCACCTCCCCACCCTCGACCACCATTGGCCGAACCATCGCCGGCCGCCCCTGCTGCAGTCGCCGGCGATGGTAACCGGCTAAGAGAAAGAGAGAGGAAGAAGTCTCTTCCTCTTCTTCTTTTTCTTCTTCTCTTATTACTATTATTATATTATTATTTTCCCTCCTTTTTCTTCTTCTTCTTCTTCTCCTTCTTCTTCTTTCCAACCGACACAGACCCCTCCCCCTTCCTCCATTTCTTCCACGAAAGGCCACCGTGATGGTGGCTCGGCCCCCAACCGACGACAACGACCGTGGCTCTCACCGTCGTCACCGGCCGGCGGCCAACCGACGAGAGGAAGAGGGAAAGGGGATGGGATCACGAGGGAGAGAGCCTCAGATCCACACTTCCCATCTTCCGTTAACCCTAGAAATCCCCCCTCAACCAACCCACACCAACACGGCCAACCCCATCGCCATAGATTCCGGCCAATCCCGGCGGCCGGTGGTGGCGAAATCCAAAAGAAAGGGGCCGAAACAGGGGTACCCTGTTTCGGATCCCTCTTCGACGGCTTCACCGGCCAAATCTCCAATCCAACACCTCCCAAAATTCAGAAATGGAACGCAAAGGAAGGGAACCAAGCTTACCTCGGTCCGGCGGCGTGCTCCGGCGACCTTTCCGGCGAGAGATGGGTGGAAGAATCCGTGAGCAACCCGGATTAAAAAAAAAATCACCGAAGAAAAGAGGAGGGTTTCCCCGCGGCCGGCCGGATCTCGGGTCTCCGGCGCTCGTCTCCTCTCCGGTGTCGCCTCTCCAAGCCGCCGCCGCCGTCGTCCCCCCCTTCTTCCCCCTCTCTTCCACGATCGTGCCCTAGGCACGATCGTGATAAGGGGGTTGGGCCCGGTCTTTTCGGGCCGGCCCAACCGCCCCTTTTTTTTTGTTTTCTTTTTTTTTTTTTTTTTTTTTTCCTATTTTGGGGGTTTTACATTCTCCCCTCCTAAAAAAAATTTCGTCCGCGAAATTAATGTACCTGGAATACCAAAGAGTTGAGGATGTTTGGCTTTTATTTCTTCTTCGAGCTCCCAAGTGGCCTCTCTTTCGGAGTGGTTGCTCCATTGCACCTTTACATAAGGAATGGTCCGACGTCGCAACACTTGATCTTTTCTGTCCACAATCCGTACCGGGTACTCATCATAAGTCAGATCCTCATGCAGACTTATAGGCTCAAAATCTACCACATGGTTCGGGTCCGAAATATATTTCCTCAGCATTGAAACATGAAATACATTATGCACACTTGATAAAGCTGGTGGTAAAGCCAAACGATATGCCACTTCTCCAACTCTGTCCAAAATCTCGAACGGACCAACAAACCTAGGGCTCAATTTGCCACGAATTCCGAACCTCATCACACCTTTAGTAGGAGATACTCTCAAGAAAACATGATCGCCAACCTGAAACTCCAGTTCTCTTCTCCTATTGTCAGCATAACTCTTTTGTCTACTCTGAGCTATAAGGAGCCGTTCTCTAATCACCTGTATCTTATCCACAGTTGTTGTACTATCTCTGGACCCAATACTTTTCTTTCTCCCACATCATCCCAACAAATTGGAGATCGGCATTTTCTGCCATACAGTGCCTCAAAAGGAGCCATCTGAATGCTGGCCTGATAACTATTGTTGTAGGCAAACTCAACCAGCGACAAATGACTATCCCATGCACCACCCAAATCCATGACACAAGCCCTCAACATGTCCTCCAAGATCTGAATAGTGCGCTCCGACTGTCCATCAGTTTGTGGATGAAAAGCTGTACTGAAGTCCAGTCTTGTACCAAGAGCTTTATGACGGCTCTTCCAAAATTGTGACACAAATCTAGTATCTCTGTCAGATACAATTGAAACTGGAATCCCGTGCAGCCTCACAATTTGCTCTATGTACATACTTGCCAATTTCTCCAAAGAAAAACCAACTCTAAAAGGCAAGAAATGTGCTGACTTGGTTAGTCGGTCAACAATCACCCACACTGCATCATTACCCCGAGGAGTCTTAGGCAAAGCAGTCACAAAATCCATGGTGATATGTTCCCACTTCCACTGAGGAATGAGAAGAGACTGTAGTGGTCCAGCAGGCCTCTGATGCTCAGCTTTCACTTGCTGACACACTAAGCACTGTGCAACATATTGAGCTATATCTCGCTTCATGCCACTCCACCAAAATTTTTCCTTCAAGTCCCGGTACATTTTAGTACCTCTGAAAAAAAATGTAAGTGTAGTATGAGCTTTTCCAGCCCAGTAAGAATCCCAACAGCCACACACAACAAAATCATAAAATAATCAAGTATCAAAATATATATCATTTCATCATTTCAAAAGCTCAACAAACAACAAATATATGTAATCAGTACATATACACAAATCCTTTTTCACATTATGTGATCCATTCCCGTATTACTCAAATTCCAAAGTTTTCAAACTTTTCATTTCTGGCGTTGGACTAACCAAGATCATGTCCCAGTCCAAGACTGTACAAATCCCACGCATAAGCTCGTGGCAGCTATCCCACGCGTAAGCCCGTGGAGGCTATCCCACGCATCAGCTCGTGGCCGCTATCCGTAAGCCCGTGGAGGCTATCCCACGCGTAAGTCCGTGGAGGCTATCCCACGCATCAGCTCGTGGCCGCTATCCGTAAGCCCGTGGAGGCTATCCCACGCGTAAGCCCGTGGAGGCTATCCCACGCGTCAGCTCGTGGCCGCTATCCGTAAGCCCGTGGAGGCTATCCCACGCGTAAGCCCGTGGAGGCTATCCCACGCATCAGCTCGTGGCCGCTATCCGTAAGCCTGTGTAGGCTATCCCACGCATCAGCTCGTGGCCGCTATCTCATGACAAGGTTAGTCCAACCCATATTACATGTCTAGTTTTACATGTTCGATCACATTCCCATCACATCACATATTTTCATAAATTTTCAAAAATATGTTATTTCTTCCCAAATGAATATATCTCAATATATTCATTAAAAACAACATGCACGCCTCATAGGTGCCGCATCAACACATAAACAATAACAACATAATAATGAAAATATGTTGATAAACATTCATCTCATATGTGTCATATCAGCTCACAAGCAATAACAACACAACCGTAAAATAAATCCAACCAAAATGTCAATATATGCATAGAAGTGCTCAGATGTAGGGATTCTTACAGAAATTGTAGACTGACTCAAACACAGTCCGAATCACAACCTACGCGCTGGGGTGCTGAGTCCCCTGATCAAAACCTCCTGGCACCGCTGTCTCCTCCCCTACAGCATCAATCACAAATCACAAACTAAATCATTTAATATTAAAATATTCTGAACTATAATTCTCATCTGCTATGGGGTCCATCACCAGGTCCCCAAACATCTCAATCCCTCCAGATCTAGGGCAATCGGGGTGGCCCGACTCCCACTCCGTACCACCGGCCCATGTCGTCGCCAGCCGTGGCCGCTGCCACGCCGGCGACGATGGCCAGTCCCGATGAAAAGACCAAAAGAAGGGTGGATGATAGAGAAGGGTTCTTCCTCCACCTCTTTGGTCCAAGGGCAACAGTCGGAGTGGCTGTGCCCTCACCTCCCCACCCTCGACCACCATTGGCCGAACCATCGCCGGCCGCCCCTGCTGCAGTCGCCGGCGATGGTAACCGGCTAAGAGAAAGAGAGAGGAAGAAGTCTCTTCCTCTTCTTCTTTTTCTTCTTCTCTTATTACTATTATTATATTATTATTTTCCCTCCTTTTTCTTCTTCTTCTTCTTCTCCTTCTTCTTCTTTCCAACCGACACAGACCCCTCCCCCTTCCTCCATTTCTTCCACGAAAGGCCACCGTGATGGTGGCTCGGCCCCCAACCGACGACAACGACCGTGGCTCTCACCGTCGTCACCGGCCGGCGGCCAACCGACGAGAGGAAGAGGGAAAGGGGATGGGATCACGAGGGAGAGAGCCTCAGATCCACACTTCCCATCTTCCGTTAACCCTAGAAATCCCCCCTCAACCAACCCACACCAACACGGCCAACCCCATCGCCATAGATTCCGGCCAATCCCGGCGGCCGGTGGTGGCGAAATCCAAAAGAAAGGGGCCGAAACAGGGGTACCCTGTTTCGGATCCCTCTTCGACGGCTTCACCGGCCAAATCTCCAATCCAACACCTCCCAAAATTCAGAAATGGAACGCAAAGGAAGGGAACCAAGCTTACCTCGGTCCGGCGGCGTGCTCCGGCGACCTTTCCGGCGAGAGATGGGTGGAAGAATCCGTGAGCAACCCGGATTAAAAAAAAAATCACCGAAGAAAAGAGGAGGGTTTCCCCGCGGCCGGCCGGATCTCGGGTCTCCGGCGCTCGTCTCCTCTCCGGTGTCGCCTCTCCAAGCCGCCGCCGCCGTCGTCCCCCCCCTTCTTCCCCCTCTCTTCCACGATCGTGCCCTAGGCACGATCGTGATAAGGGGGTTGGGCCCGGTCTTTTCGGGCCGGCCCAACCGCCCCTTTTTTTTTGTTTTCTTTTTTTTTTTTTTTTTTTCCCCTATTTTGGGGGTTTTACAAGAATAAAAAAAATACCTTTTTAATTGCTTTAAGTTGCTCGTTCAACAAATAACGTCGCTGGTCTCCACTTATTTTCTCCTCAATTGCTTTTGCTATTGACTCCTGAAACAAAATTTAGTAAAGATAACACAAAAGTCCTAGTTAGTACTCAAATATAGAGAATACATAAATGGGAATGAAATAATAGAAAATATATGGCTAAATTACCTGTATCTTACTGATCTCCATCTCTTTCTTTACTAATTCTAGAGTTAGTTTTAACCGCTCATAGACCTGGCAGGCAAATTATACGAAGTTAACATTTTATCGAAAAAATAAACAGTCAACCATGATGATGGCAGAGATCAATAGTAAATTGCATGCATCCACCCACCAACAAAAGAAAATATGAAGCCTATAATTGAATTCTGTATGGAATTAGGTCTTTAAGGTGCAGAATCAAAATTATTCACCAGACAACCTGAAGCTTAGATGGACCATGCTAATACTTGCAACATTATGGGTTATACAGATGGCCACTGGTACACCTTAAGGCAGTCAAAAACCAGCCTGATTAGCCATTCCTTTATATTTCTGCAAGCATAGCGGTTCAAAATCCTGATCTGTGGTTCTGACACGCAATGCATTTCAATTCTTAAGATGATAATGGAAAACATTGTGACATGCTAAGCTATATCATTCTTTACTAATTTTGGAACAGCTTATTCATGCCACTGCAACTTAAGGTGAATATGCCAAGTTGCATAAGACATGATTGATATTTTATATTCATAATGTTAATGAAAAACAGTGTGATATGATTTAACATTAATTTTCAAATTGGAAGGGAACATGACATAGATTAACACCCAACTGTTAGCACACATGCAACCCAATTGTCCAAACACAAACACACAAAGATAGAGGGGGAGAGTGCGAGGGAGCAAGAGTGAGAGAGAAGGCAAGTCATTTTTTTAATAAGTAAAACTGAACAACATAAGAATTAAAAAAAATCTTTGCAGCTTGACTGAAAATGTTTGGATCAAAAGCATGCATGCTTCTTACATCGAGTTCTTCAAGCACTTGTTGGCAAAGCAACTTGTTGGCCCCGGAGATAGCAGCCCCAAAATCTGCTAGTCTTGGATAATTGAAATCGCCAATATGCTGAAATTCACGAAAAAAAGGAACAATTTTATAACACAGTTTTCATCATTTAATCATGTTATTCTACAAGCATAACATGATATCTATTAAAGGAACTACTTATACAAATGCCTAACTTGAAGCTTCCAAAGAAAACCTCCAGGAGAAAAGCAGAAAAAATGATTCAATAGAAAACATGACAAGAAGGGCAGTACAAACCAAAACCTATTCATAAGCCGGACTTCAAAAATGAAAATAAGTTTCCATATATTTGTGCACTTTTAATTAGATTAAATTTGGCAAAATTAGTCCTTTGACCTTTTTAAATTTGAAAAGAGACAATATGCAGGGTTATAAAAGGAGGCCAAATTAAATTGAGCTAGTTAACAACTTCAACTAGTACAATCTTGCAACTAGGACATCAGAAGATGCTGTAAGTTGTAACTCTCAAAACAATTCTCTATTCAACAGAGGAATTACAGACAAACTTAAGCAATTTAGATATAAAGTAAACAAATAATATGAATTGTACTCTTAACAAATAATAAGTCCACCATAAACAATGACAGGCAACATTGATCACATACTCAGGTTAGTAAATTAATACAGCACATATAACTTCAACAAACGTTTCTTCGGATACTTCAACCTCCATCTAAATAGGGCTGTCAAACAAGCAAGCTGTTCCTAAGCAGCTTGTATTTAGCCAGCTTTTGGCTCACTCCATTAGTAAATGAGCGAGCTAGGGCTAGGACCTGGCTTGCTTGAGCTCCACGCGATTAAACTCGATACAGGAATACATAGATAATTAATACACATTACATGTTATCTTAGTTACTATTTAGAAACATATATTTATATTATAATTACTAGAGGCTAATATAGTTTGCATAAAACAATGTATTTCAACTATAACCTTGAGATATAACAGTAGTAAGTTTAAAGTGAGTGCGAGTGTGTGTTGCACACTTGAGAGATCTTAGGCTCTCACTGCACCTCTTAAACAAGTTGTGAGATACGGGCTGAAGTCGGCAGCCCCAGCCGACTTCAGCCCCGTCTTCCTCTTTTGGAAGGGGCCAGAGCAGGGAATCGCAGATGCGATCCCCTCCGGCTTCTTCGAGTGCAGCGAGGGCGGGGCGCCGCGGGCGTTACGCGGCAGCCCGCAGTCATTCCGCGGCCACCCCACAGCCGCACGAGCGGCCGTGGATTTCGCCCCATCGCCGCGATTTTCGCGGCGGAGAACCGTTACGATGGGGCTATAAAGCCCCATCTACTCCTTCCCCTAGGGCATCCCGAGCTCCTCCTCCTCCTCCTCCTTTTCTTCCTTCTCCTCCTCCTCCTCTTCTTGGTGACCGGCGTGCCCTCCCGGCCGAGCTGTCCAAAACCCCATCACGAGTCCTCTGTTTTGAGCTCTCCTTCCTCTCCGGAAAGCACCGCCGCCGCCGCCGCGGCTAGCTGCCGGATCGAGCCACCTGCGGCCGGGATCCGCCGCCTCTGTCGACCGCCGGTAAGCCCCTTCTTTTTCTCTTTATTCCGTTGCTAAAAATCCTTGTGTTCTCCCTTTGTTTTGGCCCCAAACCGAGACCACTCTCGGTCTCTTCCTCCCCGTCAGTCGCCGCCGCAACCGCCGGCCACTAGCGGCCGGCTGACCGTCGACCGAGGGGTGGCTTCCGGCCGCCCAGGCCGGCCACCCCGCCGACCCTCTCTCTCTCTTCTGTCTTTCCTTCTTCCCTTGTCCGTGGGGAGTTTGGGGAAGGAGGCGGCCCATCACGGGCCAAACTGGGCCCGTTGGGCCCTATCCATTGCAGGCCCAACTTGGGCCCAGTCCAGTCCGGTTGGGCCCAGTTGGGCAGTACCTTTGTGGGCCCAACTTGGGCCCAGTTCAGATCCGAACCCGGAACCCGAACCCGAACCTGGAACCCAGAACCCGGAACCCAAAATCCGAACCCATTTGGCCAATAAATGGAATTTTTTAGTTCAGCCCTTGACAGCATATTATTTCACAAAAAGGTATTCTGAAATTTGTATTTGATCCCTGTAGGAAAGATTTATTACATAAAGGCCCTCAACTATATTTATTAGTCCCTGCAATAAATTTTATTACATAAATAAACCAATTAGAAGCCAACCTTGGGGGCTCTATTGGGCTGGATCTATGCGGGCCAATTGGGCCGTGTCCGATATAGGCCCTATCGGGCCATGCCCATTATGGGCCAACTCTGGACCCTATTGGGCCGTGACCAATAGTATTATTTTTGGATTTTGCTTAGTCTGAAATTAACAAAAAATTAATTAAACTTTAACAGGTGAACCTGGTCCGTCTACCTGAAGTAGGAATCAAGCGAGAAGAGGTAAGTAATTTAATACTTCGAGTGTGATTTATAAATTATTTGATAAATAGATTAAATTCTGAAATATGTTTTGTATTTAGTAACATGGGTCTGGCATGTTAAATTTCTGAAAATTATGCTTTGAAATCCGTAAACTATGACTGGAAAATTTATGAAATCTGTTTTTATATATATGTATTCTCAGCATGGCTATGATCTGTTCTGTTCTGTTCTGGCCCCGCCAATGGGGATTATACGTTGGACCTGTCGACTTGTAATCTGTGAGGAACCGGTTTCGACACCGCGCCACCGGTGATTAGAATAGTGGTTTTTGGACACCGGCTGCCATCGGTGGGTAAATATAGTGGATTTGGCACTTTTGTGCAACACCGGCTGCCATCGGTGGATAAAAATAGTGGATTTGGCACTTTGTGCAACCCATGCCACTGGGTTACGTGGCCGTAGCCTATCATGTTGAGATTCTGATATCATATTTTTAGAAAAATGATAATAAGTTTTGAAAACAACAAATGATGTTATTTATGATTTATTCCAGACATTATCCTGTATTTTGATCTGATATGCTCTGACCCCACTCTGGGGTATTTTACAGCTTACTGGGCTAGTGTAGCTCATTATTCTGTTTTCTTCATTTTTCAGATCCAGAGGCTTGATCACACGGGATTGGGGAGTGCGTTATAGTTTCCGATGATTCTTCAGTTATTGACATTTTAGTTAGTTTAGTTTGGAAATTTGAATTATGTTGGCATATGCTATTTTGAAATTTTGTAAGTCTGCTTTTGAACAATTTAAATAATTATGTCATCTTTGAATAGCTGTATCTGCTTTGATATGATCTGCTGCCTTGCACGCCTGTGCGGTCCGCCGTGTGGGCGTGCGGCGTCTGCCGCGCCTCGGGCTCGGGGCGTGACAGATTTGGTGGTATCAGAGCTTAGGTTTCAGATTCCTAGGGATTGTGTTTGAAATAGTCAGACAGAGCTTAAGTTTAGGATCTTTAGGATTCGTCGGAAAGTTTGAGAGATGGGTAGACATTAGGCCATTAGACGAAGGTATTTATTTGCTTTTATTATTGATAAATTTGTGTTATTTTATCAGAATTTTGAAATGCTAAAATTAGAATGCAACCTAATTATGGTCGTTACCAAAGTGTAAATAAGCTACTATGAGAGTTTTCTTGGTGGAGCAATTTGTATTTCAAGTGTTGATTAATTAGATTTTGACTAAATTAAGTGAAGGAATATTAATCATGAGATATTATCGTGCAATGTAATTATTTTGAAAGTTTAACTTGATATCAGGCACTGTGGATATTGCTTCTAGTTGAAGTTAATTATTTTGGTGGCAAATTAAGATTCATCTATAAAAAAAAATGTTTAAAGTTTGGACTAGAAAATATTTATTGAAATCTGTATGTGGATCATGCATGGAACTCGTATATAGAAGGAAATATGCTTGGGGATGAGACTTAAGAATTTTTATTTGGCCCTAACCCTTGAGACTTGAAACAATTAAGATTGATATTTTGATGGATCTCAATGTAAAATCATAGAGCTTATATCTTGGAGGAATTTCTTGTAAATCGTTGAACCAGATTATTTGATTTTTGTGAATTAAATATTTATTAATCAAGGCTATGAGTTGATTGTGGATTTGTATCACCATATGAGAAATGCAAGTGGGATTTCATGAGAGGCCCAAATAAGTTTAGCCTAAAAGAAAAGATTCGGAATGATTGAGTAAGCTCCTGAGTAAGTTAATCTAGAATCTCTTAATTATCAAAAGCTTAGAATAAATATCAACTTGTATAATGGAATTGCCAAGGAAAAATAGAATTGGCTTAGTTCAAATTTGGATCTAGAATATGATTACTTGATCATATGATGGTATAAGTACGACAACTATCTCAAGGGTTAATCATGACCTAGTGTACTTGGGAAGCAGGGATAAAATTTTGCCTGGATATTAAAAAGAAAAAAAAAATGCTGATAATTTGGGATCATTAAGAAAGTTTGGAGAATATTGATCTGAGTTGCGCAGCGGAAATTTGATGGACTGAGTAAATTTAAACTGGTCAAAAATATTGACTGTGTTTTGGTAACATGTTATGATAAAAGACTGTTGTTCAATAATGAAAGATTTTGTTAATAAGGAAAGGTGAACACTATTGATTCTCAGGTCAATCATGATATGATTATGCTGTATAAACTTTGCTATGTTTGGGTATGCTAAGAAAATAATAATTTGAGCGTATCATGACTCAGGTTAGTTGATTGTTGACCAAATATGGTCTAATTTGTTAAGTATCTGAATAAACCATGCATTATCTGCTCCCATCTTATGATTTATAAGTTTAAGTTAAAAGCTTTGTGGCATATTGAATCATGGTATCAATACTTTACCTTCTCAGACCTGCTCTTGTGATTTGATGCAAATCATTTTTGAGATAGACCGTTGCTATCTAATGATCATCAGTACATGTTCATTTTGTGAATTACATTTCTAGCCATTTAATGATTTGACTCTAAGGTTGGTCATTATCCTTTGAGGGATCAGCACACTACCATGATAAGTGTATGAAATCTATTTCATTTCAAGTTCTATCCCAACACAACTAATTTTAATTAATCCTGTTGTGAATCGATCCTGATCCAACCTCGAGCGAACATGCATCAAGATGATAATTTCAATATGAGATTTTACTCAGTTACTTATCTAGTGTTAATCTTGAAATTTTTGATAGTTGATCCAAAGCTATCTATCACACTGATTTTGATCGAGGAGAATGAGATCTTGGATTTATATTACTCAATAGGCTGAGCATTTCTATATTTGAAAGGCATAGATCTCTTAAATTTCGAGGACGAAATTTTTTTTAAGGGGGAGAGAATGTGAGATACGGGCTGAAGTCGGCAGCCCCAGCCGACTTCAGCCCCGTCTTCCTCTTTTGGAAGGGGCCAGAGCAGGGGATCGCAGATGCGATCCCCTCCGGCTTCTTCGAGTGCAGCGAGGGCGGGGCGCCGCGGGCGTTACGCGGCAGCCCGCGGTCATTCCGCGGCCACCCCACAGCCGCACGAGCGGCCGTGGATTTCGCCCCATCGCCGCGATTTTCGCGGCGGAGAACCGTTACGATGGGGCTATAAAGCCCCATCTACTCCTTCCCCTAGGGCATCCCGAGCTCCTCCTCCTCCTCCTCCTTTTCTTCCTTCTCCTCCTCCTCCTCTTCTTGGTGACCGGCGTGCCCTCCCGGCCGAGCTGTCCAAAACCCCATCACGAGTCCTCTGTTTTGAGCTCTCCTTCCTCTCCGGAAAGCACCGCCGCCGCCGCCGCGGCTAGCTGCCGGATCGAGCCACCTGCGGCCGGGATCCGCCGCCTCTGTCGACCGCCGGTAAGCCCCTTCTTTTTCTCTTTATTCCGTTGCTAAAAATCCTTGTGTTCTCCCTTTGTTTTGGCCCCAAACCGAGACCACTCTCGGTCTCTTCCTCCCCGTCAGTCGCCGCCGCAACCGCCGGCCACTAGCGGCCGGCTGACCGTCGACCGAGGGGTGGCTTCCGGCCGCCCAGGCCGGCCACCCCGCCGACCCTCTCTCTCTCTTCTGTCTTTCCTTCTTCC
The DNA here is from genome assembly GCF_009389715.1 of Phoenix dactylifera. Classification (NCBI taxonomy): domain Eukaryota; kingdom Viridiplantae; phylum Streptophyta; class Magnoliopsida; order Arecales; family Arecaceae; genus Phoenix; species Phoenix dactylifera. The sequence continues at coordinate 20,260 of NW_024068873.1, read as the reverse complement.
CCTGTCCGTGGGGAGTTTGGGGAAGGAGGCGGCCCATCACGGGCCAAACTGGGCCCGTTGGGCCCTATCCATTGCAGGCCCAACTTGGGCCCAGTCCAGTCCGGTTGGGCCCAGTTGGGCAGTACCTTTGTGGGCCCAACTTGGGCCCAGTTCAGATCCGAACCCGAAACCCGAACCCGAACCTGGAACCCAGAACCCGGAACCCAAAATCCGAACCCATTTGGCCAATAAATGGAATTTTTTAGTTCAGCCCTTGACAGCATATTATTTCACAAAAAGGTATTCTGAAATTTGTATTTGATCCCTGTAGGAAAGATTTATTACATAAAGGCCCTCAACTATATTTATTAGTCCCTGCAATAAATTTTATTACATAAATAAACCAATTAAAAGCCAACCTTGGGGGCTCTATTGGGCTGGAATCTATGCGGGCCAATTGGGCCGTGTCCGATATAGGCCCTATCGGGCCATGCCCATTATGGGCCAACTCTGGACCCTATTGGGCCGTGACCAATAGTATTATTTTTGGATTTTGCTTAGTCTGAAATTAACAAAAAATTAATTAAACTTTAACAGGTGAACCTGGTCCGTCTACCTGAAGTAGGAATCAAGCGAGAAGAGGTAAGTAATTTAATACTTCGAGTGTGATTTCTAAATTATTTGATAAATAGATTAAATTCTGAAATATGTTTTGTATTTAGTAACATGGGTCTGGCATGTTAAATTTCTGAAAATTATGCTTTGAAATCCGTAAACTATGACTGGAAAATTTATGAAATCTGTTTTTATATATATGTATTCTCAGCATGGCTATGATCTGTTCTGTTCTGTTCTGGCCCCGCCAATGGGGATTATACGTTGGACCTGTCGACTTGTAATCTGTGAGGAACCGGTTTCGACACCGCGCCACCGGTGATTAGAATAGTGGTTTCTGGACACCGGCTGCCATCGGTGGGTAAATATAGTGGATTTGGCACTTTTGTGCAACACCGGCTGCCATCGGTGGATAAAATAGTGGATTTGGCACTTTGTGCAACCCATGCCACTGGGTTACGTGGCCGTAGCCTATCATGTTGAGATTCTGATATCATATTTTAGAAAAATGATAATAAGTTTTGAAACAACAAATGATGTTATTTATGATTTATTCCAGACATTTCCTGTATTTTGATCTGATATGCTCTGACCCCACTCTGGGTATTTTGTTGCTTACTGGGCTAGTGTAGCTCATTATTCTGTTTTCTTCATTTTTCAAATCCAGAGGCTTGATCACACGGGATTGGGGAGTGCGTTATAGTTTCCGATGATTCTTCAGTTATTGACATTTTAGTTAGTTTAGTTTGGAAATTTGAATTATGTTGGCATATGCTATTTTGAAATTTTGTAAGTCTGCTTTTGAACAATTTAAATAATTATGTTCATCTTTGAATAGCTGTATCTGCTTTGATATGATCTGCTGCCTTGCACGCCTGTGCGGTCCGCCGTGTGGGCGTGCGGCGTCTGCCGCGCCTCGGGCTCGGGGCGTGACACAAGTTATTTGTGAGCAACTTGAAATTAAATAAGCCAAGAATGAGCTAGGCCCTGCTCACACAAGCTTAGCTCATTTACACATCTGCATCTAAACCATCGGCCATATCGCATCTAATTCCTGGCAATATATAGTTCAAAAGAGAGAGGTTTATAGTTATATTGTCCTTGATCATCAGTAAAGTGAAGTGCATCCTAAGAAAACATTGGTGGTGAAAATTTTGGTGAAAGATATTGTGAAAACATGTTCAGGCATTTGCACTGACAACATTTTCCATGAATGCCAGGGCATGTGACTGTGTGACAACAGTGGAAGCAAGTCAGAAAAGATAACTCAGTCATGACTCCAGCAAAAAGCAAATTGTCTTTTGCCTTTGCTTTGATACAAAAAAATGCTTGTAAACCTCTGTGGAAGTTCAGCACATACAGCAATTGCAGCAATGCAGGAAATTTGCAGTTTATGAAAGACACAGTTACCTCCTTTCTATTGCTTCCAATTTCTAAACACAGTAGTGGACTAGCAGTATTGGTCCTTCAATGAAAAGGCATGGAATATTGGTTACACTGGGTGGTACATGGTAATCAAAATCAGCTAGAACAGTATCAAAAGTCAGCCCCACAAGACACTAAGGTAGAACCAAATATGATGACTCAGCTTGTGAGTTAAGAGTAATAGTACATTGACATCCATCAACCATAAATAGGGCTGGAAAGACGAAAGATGAGTAAGAGTAATAACATGCCTTCAGATGATCAACTTTTACAGTTAAAGGATCCTCGTCAACCTGCAATATTAGAAGTTTCATTGAATATCAGGAATGTAGGTATTACTGAAAAAAATAAATAATAAGTGTAATTCGTCACTATTAAACCCAACCTACCATCTCAGTTATCCGCAGACGCCGGTGACCAACGAGCACTACTTGATCCCCTTGGATGCTGGTTATCTACATTGACAACAGCAAGATAGCTAGAGTATCAGCAATGGATTCTATGCCTTTTAATATATTCTTAATTTATATACTAAATGTCATTAATTCCCAAACCCTTGGCAGAAAAGATGATACCTGAGCCAAAGTACCAACTTCATGAAGACGCTTGATAAATCTTTTCCTTTAAGGTCATTAATGCTTTTCGCTGAATCTGACCCAGATACAATACTAGGATCAGTCTCTGGGTCATCCTTAAGAAGAAAGGCACCTACATATGCCACTGACCTTTTACGATTTTCCACTAAAGCTTCTAACAATTTGGAATCCTGCAGGAAAACTTAAAACTTAATAAACATTAAACCAAAAAAAAAAAAACTTATGCCGCGAAGTTTTAACCACTCGAAAGAGACCTGTCTTTGTTCAGTAACTAACAGCAGCATAGCAAAACATATCAAATCATTTAGAAAATTAAGATTTAGAAATATTGAACATTCCAGTATATATGGTACGACCAAGGTCAGCATTGAGTTACTTATTTGCAAGAAAAGTAAAACCAATGAAGCTCTTTTTTTCGTTGAAGAAAATTTCAACTCCCATGGTAGTATTATATTACATGTATACAAATTATCATCGTTGGACCTGCAAGGTAAGTGAAAAAGGACCTAAAAATCACTATCAAAATTGTTGAATTCAGTGAGTATAACTCCGATGCACAAACTGGATCCAACAATTGGCAAATCAGAAAACTTCGAAAGGATATTTATCTGAAAATCCAGAATGTCAACTATGAAAAACAGACAGATCTTCCAGGACTAAAAGATGTCCAGAAGGGAACAGCAATCCACCAACGTCAAGTTTGAAATGCAGCCGATGAAGTAAGCAAAAACTATGCTCACCTTAGAAAGATTGCTTTCTTGTCATAAAAGCTTACACTTTTTTATTCGCTCAGATTACTTAACTGATACCTGCAAATGCAAGTACCATATGATGCACGCCATGTTGGCTGGGAAGTGGATCTAATGGTCAGTGAACTGCAGTGCCTTGATCCACATATAAAACCAGAGCAGTGCAATTCACTGGTATCGTTAATCCACTCCATGCACATGTGTCATGCATCATTTGCACCGACAAACATGGGTTTAGATTAAAGTATCATGTCACACCAGTCCGTCCTACAAACACACGCAGTGATTGATTGCATAGATTAATTTATGTTTTATATGTCCAAATAACTTGGCATTTATGGAGGGGGAAGAATATGATTGAATTGCCATAAATGATTGTCATGCTTGCTCGACACTAAGGGCCACTATCATCTTCTACGAAATTCCATGCTGCTCCCTTCCTTTTCTTTCTTTCTCCTCCACCATACCTCATTGAACATTTGCCCATCATCATAGAACCCTACTTCAAGAACAGATTGAAATACCAAAAACAAGTGGACATGTTCCTTATTTTCAGGTTACAAAGAAAACAAATATTTTCAAGACATTTTCAAACAAATATTCATCACACAATCTCCTATTTCCATGCATCTAAACAACCAGTTTCATAGCACTGAGAAGTGAGAACCAAGGCATTTTTCAATGTTTGGGAGACTATGCTTGCTCGCTGCCATGGCTAATCTTCATTCTTCATACAGATCAGTCAAGATAAAGTTTAGTCAGTACTGTGATGTCATTTTAGTGTCAAGAAGGTAAAATCCTTTTATAACAACTGTCTTTCAGATATCGATCAAATTAAAAGCCAATAGCAAAAGCTCATATTCAAAAGCATGCAAGAGAAAACAACCAGGAAATAGAAACGCATCAGTAGAATAACCTGTTTGGTGCTTCTACTGGCACAGTACTAACGGCAGTCTGAATGTTCTGTTGCGACAAAAACAAACGCAGAAGAAATTGAAACAAAACCAGGAAACAGATCAGCAAGTTGATGATGAAGACTACTGGATTCTGCCATGAGAACTCTTTTCTTGGCCAAGCCTAATGAAGGTTTGATGATTAATTGTAGGTGCCATGGGAATTAGTCATAGAATGGATTAATTGGGTTGGAGTCCCTTGATTCCAATGGAGACTTTGGTGCCATCGGTGTTTTGGTTACCATCATCCAGTTCATTTGAGGATTGCGGTTGTGAATCTGGTGGTGCTTCTTAGTAAATGACTGACCCAATAGATTTTACTGAAGAAAGAAGCCTAGAGTCATCAGCAGCAAATGCATCCAGATCATCTGACTCGCTCATTAAATGCTCCTCGAGTGATTGACCTTGTCTCGGGACATGGAAATTTTCTGTTCAGCTGTATGAGTTAATAAGGTATTAGCAGAGACTCGCCCAGGAAGAAAATTAGGAGCTGGAGTCGCGCAGGTGTCCCAGGGTAGTTGTTGGATTTGTCGCTCGCTTATGTCATCGACCCTTCTCAAACTTTGAATGTCTTGATTGCAAAGCTGAGTCATTCTGTTCAGGGTAGAATCTGTTGCAGAGTTGCCATTGTTAAGTGCAAGGTTGTCTGCTACATTGAAGAAAGAAAGAAAGGGAAAAAAAATTCTTAGCTAGAGCTCATGGTAGTAGAATATCACATAATGAAATGAAAGACTAATGAAGAAATGATTTACCCAAGTAGGATGTCATTGGATTCAAAGAACTTGCACCTTGATTCATAGTTGGTAGGCACTCCATGACTTGAAAAGGAAAAGAAAGAAACAATTAGCACCCTCATCTCACTAGATTAACTCCGGGGTTAAATTAAGACAAATTACCTGAACTTGGCGAATTCATTTGTATAACTCTGGGTGTTGGTGTCAGCAGTGAAAGTGGATGGTTGGCACCAACTGCTGGATCATGAGATTCAAAGGTCCACATGTGAGTAGGAGCACTCCCTTGATTGTCAATATGATTCAGATGAGGTGGACACCAGTTGCTGGATGGTTGATTTGAAATAGGTGGAAATTTTGGTTGGAGCATGCACATATCTTGCATGTCGCTATTAACGGTTTCAAAAACTGAGAATCATGGCTTGCAAAACTTTCTGACTCAACGTAAGTAGCCGATGATCAGAACGTAAAAGCCTTTCATAATGTTTCTCCAAAGTTCCTTCTACAAACTCAAGATAGTGCCTCCTGAAGGAAATAAAAATAAGAAACAAGCTATGAGAATATTACATGAACTTTACTAAAGAAGATATTATTCTGTTTTTGTTTGTTCTTGATAATTTCAGAAGCTCCTATAGATGTAGTTTAACATGGACTAAACATTGAAGGACTGGAGATCTGAATCGAAGGATTTATCTACTTCATCAATAAAAAAATACATTCCTCTCTCTCTCTCTAAAAAAAAAGAAGTATATTTCAACAAATATGGAAATATTTGAAGGTGTAAAATCCATTGAAAGGCTTAGCAAAATGACAGAGCTCCAAGAAAGTGACGTAAATGTAATTTTTTATGTACCTGTTTGTGGTTGCATTCCCACTGCGTAAAATCAGAACAAGCTTCCCAATTAGTATGCTTTCTTGGCTGAGGATTTACCTCTTTAAAGAACATGGGCTGCTGCCTTAACTGCACTAGGTACCAAATATCTTAGTTATCAAACCCAAAACAAATATTCCAAATTTTGTTATTAAAAGAATGAAATCATTAAGAAACTTCAAAAAACCATCCAAAGCCAAGAATTAGTTCAAAACATGTCTAAGACATAAAAGTAGTCTATGGAAAAAGAAAAAGTTAGCAAAAAGTAATCAATAAAATGAGAATATATGTCTAAGGAAAAACATCTAACCTCAACTTCCAGAATGTCTGGTTGATCCGTATGAATCGTGCTCTGGTTGCTGAGATATCGGTCCATTGGATCTCAATCTTTTTTTTCAATCTTTCTTCTTGTATCTCCCAAACAAGTTTTCGCCTAGCATAGTAAACTTAGCTACAATATCACCTTCATTTCTTGACTTCCTCTAAATTATGAAACATAGTTTAAAAAAAAATTGTTAGATGCTAAGAAGAAAAACTAATTAGAGCATTTGGTTTTGGCATTTGCTTTTTCTAAATTGTTCTATCAAGTCAAGACGTAAGATTACCTCCCAACAGCGATCTTGAGTTTTGTTGCAGGAAAATTTGAAGCCTTCCATTTCATTAATGTGGGTTGGATGTTATATTCATCATTTCTGGTCTGTTGTTTTTCTATACTAGTACCCGAAGTTGGTCATTAAGAGGAGTGGTCTTCTTTGAGATAGCTTCCTATCAATGAGATCCAAGAAAGATGGAGTTATGCGTAAAATCAAACCCAGAGGACTGGGTTCCTCTGTCTTGTCAGTGCATGGACCTATCTGCATAGATTAAAAATAAATAAACCAGTAAGAAAATATCGCCAAATAGAAAAGATAAGATACATTTAGAACTCCATAAAAAAATTAGCTTTGTAAAAAATATTAGTTTCTAACAAAAAATAACCATAGGGACATTAGAAGGAAAGCGAACTCGATTTCATGTAGTCAATTGCTTCAGGGTTAATCTAGTTCAAATGCCACTTGCAACTCTTGTAATTCAAGTAATTATCTGTTAAAACATCACTATACCTCCTTCGATCTCAAACTGGAACCTGTTAATGTAACCTCACGATAAACTTCAAACCAAACTACCTAAATATGTGCAAACACACTACTAGATTATACCTTTGTTCTCTTTTTTTTCTTTCTTTTTTGAGATGAAGGGAGGATTAGCCACCCAAAATTTTATTTAAAAAGATAATAAAAGGGTCAGCTTTGATAACAGAGTGAAAAAAAAGAACTGAACAGGTTCCAATTCTAACAGATTAATCATTAGAGAGAAGAGATAATAAAACAAGAGATGCAGCAATGAGGTGAATCTGCCAATAAAAGTTGTTGAAGTCTGTCGACGAAGAACAACCAGGATGCTGAAACCAGTCCATAATAAAGCCAACTCTGAAGGTAAATAAAAACATGAGACATCTTTGGGTAATGGAAGCCAGAAATCCACTTCAATGAAAATTTAGTCTTCTGAAAGTGCAGGTGGAAGCTCTTTTACTTTTGTAATTACATAGGGATGACCAATCATTAAATAGATGGAGACATCTTGAAGCTATAGCTACCACATGACCAAGCTATGGCCGCAGTCAACATGACCAAGCTATGGCCGCAGTCAACATAAGAATGATAGACTAAGTAGGCTTAGAGAAATTTCTATGCCTCCAGTCAAGACAAAGAAATTCAAAAGAGTATTGAGGGAGGAGCACACCTAACAAAGAGCAAACTGTCTTCTAAAACGTTGAAAAGGAGTATTGAGAGAACAAATGATCAACAGTTTCAGGCCCATGATTACCATCAATATTGATCTGTTCCACTCTAAATCAACATAACTAAATTGACTTGCTTTAGCCTAACCAAATTTACTTCCTAATCTCTGTCTTGCTAATGTAGGCAATATAACACTTAAAAAAATTTCATATAGAGATCTAAACACAACTTAGGGACAACACACATTCCCTAAATGAATCTAATTTAAATTATTTACCGTTAGCGCATAAAAACCTCATTGATACAAGGACAACTAGGTACTTGCTAGAGCCATGGAAATACCAAAAGATGGAGGTATTAATTATTTTCACATGATTCACAATTCAATGATGGTAATGGATCTTAACCTTGGCATAATGAGTTATATTTCATTAAATATACATTTTGCATTAAAACAAGTATATTATGATGAAAACATTGGTTATTTTCAAAATAAGGATAGAATATCCAGAGTAGCTAGAATATATCTCCTCATTAGCACATCTGAGAAAGTTCTCACCAGTACATTGCCTTTTAATGCAAGTTATTTTTTGACTTATACCTATTATTGTTATCTTTGGTAAGTTCTTGATGGCCGGATAAAAAAGAACATTTCTTATACAAGTTTAGAAAAAAGAACTGACCTTCTGCCTCTTGGAATTTGAGTCTGGCTCTTTGGGCCTATCTCGAGGTCTATTCTCTTCCTCAACCATGCGAGGACTCTCAATCCCCATCAGAAGCAAGCACCTTATCGAGCCAACTATTAAAGCTCCCTCTTGCTCAGCCCATTCAACACTTCCTTCTAACCCAACAGCTTCATCCATCATCTCTACAAAATTAATGAATAATATATTTGGGAGCAAAAACGAAATAACATCAGACTATATCCACATTCCAACCTACATAAACCAACAAATCCTAAAGTATTCAATCTAATGTAATGAGATTAAAAAAACGCAGAGAAAAGAAAAACCTTTATATAAAAAAATTATTTTTTTAAGCACTATTGCCAACAGTACCAATGGTAAAATCCATCACAGTTTTCAATCCGATTAAGGTACATCCCATGCATATGAGATGTTTTAAACAAAAAAAAACTACAGATTCCAAGCTATCCACCCAAGAGTTTCAACCACAAGAACAATTTAATGAGATGAAATTAGATTATAAAATAAATAAAAGCAGATACAAGAATACCTAAGCAAATACTGAAGCTACTCCCGATGACAACAATCCAATCTTCGCATCTAAGTTATCTACAACCCAATCCAGGGTCTAACAAAAACAAAACATGAAAAGAATATCTGATGAGATGAGATAAGTTTAGAATTGAAACGACAGGAAACGGGGAGAAAAAAAAACAACCTTCTTTAGGTTAATCAACTCGCTCTCCAAAGGATTGTAAACGAAAAGGAAACAAAGGAAGAGAGAAGAGCCGAAGGGGAGGAAAGGAGCTCTGTTTCAAAAAATCTGGGGAGGCCGTTTTATGGAAACAGAGTCCTTTCAAGGGAACGAAACGAAGGAAGCGGGAAGGGGGTAGTTAGTTAGGCTCGTCGAAGCTCCTAGTTGATTCCCATTGGACGGTGCCACGTGGAGAGCGCGGCGCCGTGCGGATCCGCTGACGAGGCAGACGGATTACATTGAAGCAGTGCAAAAGCGGCGACATCCTCCGACTTCCATGCAACCAGTTGGAAAGGAAGGACGACATCCGCCGACTTCCATGCGACCAGTTGGACAGGTGGCCTAGTTACGAGGTCTCTCATCGTTTACAGTTGGGATTCCTGGGTTATGATTTAGGGGTTGCAGGACTTACTTTTGCTTCTGCTCTGTATGCATGCCACCTGTCCATTGTTAAGTAGCGGGAAAAAAAAAAAGCTGCAAACCAATACGCAGCCAACCTAACAAACTGAAGAAATTATATTCTAGGGGGCATGCACCACCTACCATAATCAGAGCTGTCTGTTATATAGTTGATGCATCGAGATGAGTACTTGAAGAACGGAGCCCATAGAAACAAGAGGTTAATTATAATTGCTGGCATGCACGACCACTTGGTGCATGCAGTGTAAGGTATAATTTCTCACGAAATTGGCTTGCATATCCAGGTTTGTCCTAAGTTATATTGTTTGTGATTGAAGAACGGAGCCCATAAAAACAAGAGATTGTGATTGCATTCAAGATGGGTGCTTAAAGAATCGAGCCCATAGAAACGAAAAGTTGTGATTGCTGACGTGCATGACCACTTGGTGTGGCATGATTTTTCAAAAAAATTGGCTTGCATATCCAAGTTTGACCCTAGTTATATTACTTATGATTGTGATTTATGCTAACTTGTATCTTAATTTTATCTAGATTTTTTTTGAAAAATGTAGATATGCTAAATCTTTATTTGGCATTAAGGTTGCAAATGGGTCGGGTCGACCCGAGACCCGACCCGACCCGAATTTTAGGACCCATGGGTCCGGGTCGATCCTAAAATTGGATCCGAATCATTTTTGGGTCAGTTCTAGGTTTATCGAACGGATCCGATCCGACTCGAATGGATCCGAAGAGAAAGGGGGGGGGGGGGGGGAGCAAAAGAGAGTTTTTTTTTGTGTGGGTCATAGCACTATTCGTCCACCAGGATTCTCTCTCGATCTATTACACTGTTGATACCTTTGGTGTCTCGGTAGCTTGTTTTTTTTTTTTCTTCTGTTTTTTGGCTTCTGTTTTTTTTTAACTTTTGCAGGGAGGAAGTGGAGGGAACACTGAACTGAATATGGGTCATGTGCCAGTTTTCTGCGATGGAATTGGATTTTGGAAGAAGGTCCCGGGATTTTTTTGTCCTCGTGAGAGGGGAGCAGGGAGACACCAAGTTCCGTCCAATCAGTCATACGGACAAAATATAGTGTGATATGAAATTTGGCTTGCAGACCGACTTAGTTAGTAGTCATGGTTCATCTGTTCTGACTGGAGGTCAATCGCAAGTCTTTCAAAGTCATGGGTCACCCAGCACCTCATGATATGACCAAATTAGATTTGCCCAAATTCTTTCCTAAAAGTAAAAAAATTGAATCCGATTTGAATCCGAATCGATCCAACTCGGATCCGATCCGACCCGGTCTTCAACCAGGTCGGATCTGGATCCAAAATTAGGACCCAAATAAAAAATCGGATCGGATTGGGGTCATCCAGGATCCGACTCGATGCGACCTATTTGCACCACTATTTGGCATGTTTTATGTACGGATGTATAAGTTTTTTTTCTTTTTGTTCAACTTCAGGTTCACACGATGCATTATAAGTTCTTTGTTATTTTAGATAGGGGTATTGATTTGACGCTTGAAAACGTACCTCCACATTTCTAATGGATCTCATGATATATGTTGATTATTAAAATCGATTATTTTGTTGTTCAATGTATTGTTTCATTGTTTATGATCAATTTTTATGGAGTGTTACGTGAGCATGACTTGCACTTTGACAATATATGTTGATCATTTGTTTGGATTCAAGGAACCATTTTATAATTTAATTCTATTTTTTTTGAGGCATTATTATGTTCAATTTAATCAAACCAGTTAATTAGTTTGCTTTGCAATTAATGTTGTTTATCACTGGCTTATAATTTTTCAATGATGTTTCATGAGTGACATAGTATTTTAAATCTCATAATAGCATTAATGCAGAAATCAAGGCAAAAATTCAAAAGTTCCTCTTTTTCTGAATTTTGTTTGGTAATTAGGAGGCGATCCTCAGATAAAAAGGGGAAAAAAGAACATTAGAAATGGAGTCAAATTAAACATTCACAAAACTGCAGTCATACATATTAAATCATATCTAGTATCACAAATGCATTGACTTACAAAATCATCCTTGGTTTTATTTTTGGTTTCTTGGGCATACTAATTAATGGTATTTCATCATAAGTTCATTCCATCAAAAAGAAGTAAGTACTTGAAGCTTGAATTGTAAAGCATATGAGATCATTTATATTATTAATTATGTTAGATCTTACCCAGCTTCCAAGAGGAATTAGCTGGTACGATTGTACAACAGATGGCGAGGTGCCAGTTTTCTAAAATAAATATGATGGTCAACCAAAAAAAAAATGCAGCTTGTGTCATCTCTTCGTCGACTAATATGTTGTTAATCTCCAAATTTTATTTGGAAGTTGCTTAGAATCACTTGCCCTTTTTTCATCTAAGATCTTAAAAATACCATGACACTAGAAAATCATGCCAATTTATTAGCTCGATAACTTCCATTGAAAGCTCAAGCAACTAATTAATCCACATGTATGTGTATCTTGCCACCATCCAATACAATTTATGTAAGTTAATGTTCTTGATGCCTACAAAAAAAAGAAAAATAAATTAAAAAAACATATATTTTGATATAATCTATTTCATTATCTCTCTCTGATGGTTATTGAGAGATTGCGAGGTTATGTTCCAAAGAATATTATCTTTTTTTTTTTTTGATTAGATAAGTCCAACAATAACATAGTTTAGATGTCGTATATTGGAGTGAAGAGAAAACACATACCGTAACTTTTACGTTTTTTTTTTCAAAGTTAAAATTAAAATACATAATATTTATGTAGAGTGCATTGTTTTAATTGGTTAACATTCACAGAAGCAACATGCTTTAGAGCAAATAACAAAACAAAACAAAAATCAATGATACATCTCAACAAAAAAAAGGAAAAAATATGGTATCATCTTAATTACATCTATTGAAATATATATTTTTGTGCTCAAGAAATCATAATATTATTCTTGATTTTTATTTTGAAGATAGATGGTAATCGTATTTAAGGAGTTCCTTTAGTTGTGTAAATACCTTAAGGAGTTTCCGATTATGGTTTAAGATACTGAGGATACACTATTCAACACTTGAATAGGATACAATCAACGAAATGAACTTTTTTTTTTAATCTTTAATGAGTGCTTTATGATGATTTGTTTTTTGCCACCCATAAAATATTTGCTTGTTCAAAACATTTGTAAAACATCTAGCACAGCTCAATCCACTCTTTGCTTGTCCTTTTCAATACACTTACTCCCTCATGCCATATTCGGCTTCAAGAAGTGAGGTCAAGAAAAAAAAAAAAAAAAAAAACAGAGGCAGGTCAAGTCCAATGACTTCTTATCCACTTGTTTGGATATGTTGAGCTCTTTATCCCCTTTCTAGTCTTTCCCCTCTGATTAGAGGGATTAAAGGTCTTCCAAAAAAGATAGTGCCATTTGTAGAGGTGATTAGTTTGTTTATCTAGGGCACCAATCAATTGGAGAGTATATGAAAGCAAAGAGCATCTTGCAAGGTGGGGGAAACCTACTCCATGCATTTTTCTCTTCTATTTTTTTTCGCCGGCCATGAGCCACCATTGCCATGTCAGCAATTCGACCACCTCGCAGCTCGCCACGTTGACATATTTATCGAATGCTGACATGTATGGATGACGGAGAGCGTCGATGCCAAGCTGTCGTCAGCTCGAACAAGATGCGACTCTCAAATTGGAATGAGAACCGGCATTGTTGCCTGAATGGCTGACCTAACTGGGTCCACGAACAAGCATTTAGTTGATTCGTTAGTTAAAGCATGACAGCAAATCAGCTGATAGTAATGGGTGATGAGTCACAAGATGCCCCCACAAAGATTTGCTTGACTAAAACTCTCAAAAAGTCTTGCCTCCTATTGATTCCACAAGCTACTGTCTAAAATTAACCTGTCTGACCTCCCAAGGACATGGTCGGTTGGTCACTATGGGAAGTTGGCCCCACAAAAGAATGGAGGTTGGACCCATGTTAGTCACTAGTGGCAGTGGATTGAAGAGGGGAACTAGAAGACACTGGCATTGGAGAGTTTAGAATAAACTGCTATAAAGCTGAAGTCTAAGGAGGGTATGGGTCTGGTCCTACCATCCCTATTCCTGGGCTTTTCCACTGCTAGGAACTGGTGGTATTCTTTTGCTCTGAGGGATTGATTCCATGATGGCATCATGGGATTCTGATTCCCACATGAACTCGAATTGGATATGGCTGAGCCCACAATCCCTTTCCATAGATTTCATCCAATAGAGGCTCCACCACAAGCTCCATTTTTGAAGTAAAGAAGAAATTTCATTAAGGAAAGAGTACTAGTAAGTCTTTAGCGAGATTGGAGAATAATGACTGTGATGGTCCCCATGACCATTATTGAGGCTTTCTGCCAATTTCAATCTGAAGAGCAACTATGGTCCAATAGCCTCTTGTCATGGTGGATCGTTGACCGGCGAAGCCGGCGAGATATCTCATTCATAATCTTTGATAGGTATTTTGCGATATCATCAATCATGCGAGTTGAGGTCAGCATGTGAATCACATTGGGAGAATGGATTGAATTAGATTTGAAATGACATCATTTGAGGCTAAAAATCACTAGCAGCTGCATTGCATTTTGAGTCATCATCTTGCATATTTCATTTATAAAGAAGTACTAGTAGAACACCCCTTGCTACAATATCATGATTAAATTAGAAGAATCGATGCCAAGATTATCACCAACAATGGATAAAATAGATGAAAGAAGTACCAATTCGTACAAATTTTAGTATCTAAAGAATGAATGCCCTAATTGGAAGGAAATGACTGCTAAAATGCAAATATCGGCAACAATTAAATTTTTTTCCAGCCACATCCATCAAAGGAGAAAAACACAAGGAGTTGAAAGTTGAAACCAATCCAGCAAACATGATCAAATTAATAATCAGCTATCATCATACATTTGAATGAATAAAAAATTTAGGTTTTGAGAGTAGTTTACATTTGAGTATTGATGAAAACAAAAATGCCGAAATAATGTATTTATATCTTGACCACCATCCACCTCCAGAAAAGATCACAAAAAATACAGCCGTGCTATGGTTTTTTTCGCAATGGTTGTAAGACATAATTAATAAACAATCTTCAGGCATCAGTACATGCAAGCATTCAAATCATGGATGCTCTAGGAAGCCCGTTAGGAATTGTCCATGACCTCAATAAAAGGCTAACTCTCTTTGGAATTGGTCCATGGTGGCTGCATCATGAAGAACTACCATGGAATTTCTTGCAGTCGTCAAGAAAACTATAACATGTGAAGACCCAATACAGGTGGATCAGAGACTTAGATTTGTGGCTTAGAGTTGCTTCCAAAAGCCAGCTCAAATATTTGGTTATAATCATCTACGAAGTGAACTTCAAGGCCTTCCTTCACATTGCAGCAAGCTCATCAAAATCTCTTCTGTTAGCTGATGGGAATATGATAGTCTTCACCTCACTTCTTCTTGCAGCAATTATCTTCTCCTTTACCTGTTTGGTAGGAATGAAACTTTTAAAAACTAACAGAAAAAAACAAAGTCACAGAGCAGTAATAATACTAAATAATGGTGATTTCTGGTGTTATTTTTCAAAATAAGACTTCAGAATGATTTTTATCAAATATAGGAAGTTTGCAAATTTAGTAAAAATGTCAAGCTTTGCAGTTTCCAACTCAAAAATTCAGGCTATGACCACATGCATATAAACTCCTAGATTCAGGTATTTCTACAATGGATGGTAAATCATATAGCATATAAAGATCAAATGGACAAATATGATGAATTGAAAGACAGAGAGTATGTCGCACATCCCGTGGTTGGAAACCAAAACAAGAATAAGAAACATTAAGTCTTAAAACAATCATGAAAACAAAAAACTATGAACTTTCGATTATTATGGTCGGTCACAATGATGAATAAAGATTATGTCACAGAGATAACATACCCCACCAATTGGGAGAATCCGTCCTGTCAATGTTACTTCACCAGTCATTGCAAGTTCTTTTTTAACATGCTTTTTCATGGCAAGAGACAACATTGAGGTTATCATGGTGCACCCTGCACTTGGTCCATCCTTGGGGTAGCACCAGCCGGCACATGCAAATGGAGCTTGGAGTCTGCAAAAAATGGATTGTCTGGTTCTTTCTGAAGCAATATTGCTCTGGCTACGGTATGAGCTATTTGCGCACTCTCCTTCATGACGTCTCCGAGCTGACCCGTCAATAGAAGTGCACCTTTCCCTTCTCCTTGCTCCACTAGGGCGGTCTCAACATACAATGTTGAACCACCCATTGCAGTCCAAGCAAGACCCATGACAACTCCTACTGGAGTCTGATCATATATACGTTCGGCATGGAATACTGGTTTGCCCACAAAATCAGCCAGGTTTGAGACATCAACTATGACCTTTTCAATCACATTATCAACTTTCACATCCTTTACATCACTTGTTTTTATATTGACCTGTAAATAGAGAAATCAATCAATTAATACATGACACAATGAATATACGGTGCATAAATATGCATATGTTAACATATATGCATACTACATTAAAGTAATTTCTATCGTCTGACTGATCCTTCCACTAATGTGAAAAAAAAAGTTTACACATAGGACTTGTAAGAAAAATCACTAGTAGGTGTCAATGTTAAACCAATTCTTACACTACAATAAAATGCATGTTTTAGTCACTTAGCTTCTCAGAATACCTTTGAATCAACGGGTTGGTCTGTTGTTGCAATACCGTCTGATGATAAGAGAGTTGGCTGCACTTTGTCAGCCTCCAACTGTTCAACAAGATGCTCATGAGAAGTTGCTTCTGATTCTTCTGTGGCAGTTCCATTAGGCTGTTCATGTAACGAGACTTCAATTGCTT
Source organism: Phoenix dactylifera (assembly GCF_009389715.1). Lineage (NCBI taxonomy): Eukaryota > Viridiplantae > Streptophyta > Magnoliopsida > Arecales > Arecaceae > Phoenix > Phoenix dactylifera. The sequence goes on along the minus strand of NW_024068873.1, from coordinate 3,822 downwards.
GTTCAGATTCTGTTAAGGTAGTTGTTGTAGCCCTTTCGTGTGAGTTCCCATCCTCCAGTTTCTTCCCCCCTGGACCATCATCTGCAATTTGAGTAGGCTCTTCAGTAGATTTCTCTCTAAGCTGTTTGGCTCCTTGCTGAAGGCTGACTTTTAGAGATTGCTCATTTGTCACCCCTTGACGGACAAGTTGCAGAGCTATCTATATTAAAGCATAAGAATAAAATCGGTCATGAATAGGAAAAATATTCAAGGTTTTCTGAAATCAAAATATTTATTTCATTGATAGGAAAAGATGCAAATTTAAATATCTAATATACATCAATGGTCATAAAAATGCAAATGAAGGGAATGACTGAGAATTCATAGATGATAGTAATAGAAATGCATGTATGCTTATGAAACTAGTGCTTCTGCATATTTAATGGCCAGAAAACATTCAGATTAATCACTGCTAAAAGGGGAGACTTTCACAGAAAAGCTTTTGATTACAGAAATATTGACTTCCAACATCTCTCAAAGGGGTGTAAAGCCTATGACAAAATAAACTTCAATTAAGTACAACTACACCAGAAGATGCATTAATTGAAGCAATAATTTGTAAAGGAAAACATTTGTTTAATAGAAAAACATAAACAATTTGGAAAGCTACAAGTGAAAAACCACCAATTCAAATATCCTGTTAAAATAAAAATTTCAGAAAGCCAAAACTAGCAGGTCAATAATTTAACATTTCTAATTGTTTCTTTAATCCTTCCCATAATTCTCCAACTAGCACATCCGACAAGTATACCTATTTGTGAGATGACCCAAATACCCAAATGTCTTGCATAAGCAATATGCAAACTAGTTACAAAAAATCGAGGCAATTGGGTTTTTCATTGATAGGGACAACCAGCTAGACACTTTGGTCAAAACATCATAACTAGCTTGTTATGTTCATGCACGCATTCAAACCAGAACTAAATCAAAATATCACCTAGTAACAAGCATCTTGTGTTCTCATGATGCATTTCAGATTGTATACGGTGCCGTTTGAAGTTCAAAGTCATTACTAATTTTTCTGAAGAAAGCATACCGATAACATTGTGGCTCGTCATCAGAGGCAACCCAATGCTCAACAGTTATGGTTGGGATTTGCTAGCAAAACAATTACTTTGAAAATAAATAATAAAATTACGAATATTTAGATTTAAAAACTGATACTTCTTTTCTGAAGTTCTAACAACTGTGTCACAAACCTTGCGGTATATCTTCTCAATTTGCTTTTGAAGATTCCGAACACCTGCCTCTCGGCAATAATTTTCTATCAGAGCAAGAAGAGCTGCATCAGTCACTTCAACCTGGATACATTGATCAGAAATGTTAACAGAATATAAACCAATATAGCATAGATCATGTATACATGGTTAAATATGTCTGTAAAACATTCTATCAGTAGCACGAGACACTCAGCCACCACTAATCCATGTTCACTATTACTAAATATATGTTCTAACTGATGATCCAATTACATCAGGTTAATCCTAGAAAAGCACATTCATGCTGAATGATTCAGACACTAATCTTCCTTACAGTGAAGCAATGTTCAGTCGCCTTTCTAATATAATATATAAAGACAAATGGTGAGATAAGGCGACGGCTTGAGCTTTCCACCATGATCTCCAGATGGCAAAAGCTAACGATTTAATATTGAATCACAGTTATAACTTTTAATTTTCGTAAAGGTACTCTAGTTCATGAATAACAATCTTTTGAGTGGCCTGTGAAGTGTGTCATTCGACACAACCAAGTTAGAACATTGGCCATATCAAGTGCTACCAACCAACTGGACCAACTCCTTGTAGCATCTTCTGAAATTAATTTTCCTAAGACCAGGTACCTGCTTAACCCCAAGACAAAAAACTATGAATAGAATAATTTTTGCATGGGAGCTATAGACTACTTTTTATGTTTTTATTCTCGAGTTATTTTTATTAATCAGCTAATGATCCTTAAAAGTTTACGGATTAATAATTTGAAATCCTAAATATGTAGAAAATAATTGGTATTTAAAGAATTTCTCAAGTGAATAATTCCCTTGGACAAGATTTCTACCATAACCAAATCATCTTCTCCCATCTAAATGGGGTCAGCATGTACAAAGCTAAAAATCCACCAAATCAAATACTAAGATGAAAATACAACAGGGCACAAATTCATGTAATCAGGAATTCTACAATATTTTTCAGCTCATGATAATTCAAAGGCACTGATATGCTCGTAGTGTTTATCTGTCTCATATTGTAATTGATCTGTCAAACTGCTATAATTCTCTAACCATGTAGCAGATAACATCTCAGGAGATTTACTAATCTAGAATATTTTATTTAAAAATATATTTCGATAAATCGTGATGAAATCCTGATCCCTAGTATCTATTGCAATGATCAGAATCCATTTATGAGTTGAAAAAAATATTGCTTATGCAGATGATGTGTCTCGAAGAGAGTAAATTATATGACCAGAAACAAAAGAAGAATGAGAATGTTCTCTTTCTTTTAAAGGTTTTCTTCTTTCCCCTCAGAAGGAAGAGAAGGGGGGGGGGGGAGGGGGTGTTTGGGGTGGGGGTTAGTGGGAGCTGGAGGGCACCACTCCTAGGCTATGGAATCATTCATTTAGAATCATTGTTATGACTTCAGAACCATTGAAAGCTTGAACAGGTCCATTCAGTAGCTAACAGGTTGGAAAAAGAAAATTGAGTATATCAAATCAAGTAATGCAATGCTATGACAGTAACACAAACATATCAAAACCTTGCAGCATTATCAATAGAATGATAAACTTTCTTTGTTCCATCAAATATTTTGCACCAGCAAAATTGAAAGCCTTGATCCTACCATGAAGAATGTAGCTCTACTCTCTCTGACAATGATCTTCCAATACACAGACACTCACAAACACTTGTCTACAGGAACATGCGATGCATGCCCAGTATAAAAATAATAAAAAAAGAAAGAAATGTGTTGAATGATAATATAAATTCTATTTATCAATTTAAAATAGAAAAAATCAGTAAAATCTAAAATCCAAACAGTCATGAGAAATAAAAACTTTCCTAACTATACCTTCCATATTCTCATGCAATTCTCTTTCTATGCTCTGATGAGAGATATAATGAGATATTTCATATGTGAAACATAAGACCATAAGATCTAGGAAAGAGATGGAGAGGTCAAAGTATCTATCATTTTCTCTTTATTCATGAAAATTAAGTGAAAAGGGTGTTCTAATAGAAAAGGTTTCTTAAGAATAGAGAAGGAGAGATTGGACTGGTGAAGATGATTGGAGGGGGGCAGGGGGAGAGGAGGGGGGCAGGAGGACAGGAGGGCGGAGGGGAGGGGTAGAGAGAGAAGTCCTTGATACGAAAACCGAAATCAGACTGACTAACCATTTTAGAACAAGCATTTTGTTTTTCTAGTCTTTTGACAGCTCTGCTCCTCCTTCATATATGGAGAAGATCGGAACAAGTTCAGTCTCTAATCTTATTTTGACTGTAATGGAATGTGAGATGGAAAACATATTATGATTCTTTGGGAGGATGGGATTTTCATGGAATCAAAGAGGCTGCTTGTTCTCATGAATTACAATATTCTACAATTATAAAAGAATGTTTTTGATGAGATTTGGTTAGAAAATCTAATGGCAAACTTGAAAAAAATAGGCATAACCAAAGGCACAGATTTCTCTTTTTATCATGCACACAAAAAACATATATATAATCTGTTTTGAGTGGGATATTTCTTGACATGATATCAAATACAATATGCCAATTTCAGATAAATT
>NW_024068872.1:0-89749 GCF_009389715.1 Phoenix dactylifera | reverse complement strand
TCATTGGGGGGGTCTATTTATAATTAAGATCCCGAACATTTTGAGGATCGTATCATTACAAATTCAAACTCACACCGTGCTGTAACAACCTGTTGACATGGTGTAACAACTCAGGAATGTGGTATAACCACTTGACATATGATGGAATTGTTGGGACCTCGTAAGCATCTGGGCGAAGGGATCGAGCTGTCTCTGTTGCGAGAAGGTACTGCTTGGCTTGGGTTGGTTTGTCTGACCGAATTGAAAGACTTTACCTCTGAAGGTCGGCTATTTCTGGTCTCTTCGTCCGAACTTTCAGGTCAACTAGGGGATCTTTATCACTTTAGAGAATCTCTGAATGTGCCTCAATTGCCATATAAATTATAAGCTGGATGAATCTAATGATGTCGCATCATTTTGGTCACTTATTGCTACATCATGATTTATGAGTTCTCGTTATTAGACTCATGCTCCAACAGGAGAGAGAACCGTCCAAGGATGAAGATACGGACGTCTAAACTGATTACAATCACGGCCAGAAAGTTCTGCACAAAGTCGAGAAAGATAGGGAAGTCGCGGTATAAGCGATCTTGCTGTCTCGAGGGCTATTTCAGTGTTTAAACTTAGAAGACCCTTTCACAGCACAGTAAGCTTTGGAATTCAAAGCCTGGTCAAGCCAAAGATGAATCAACTCAGGCAGCATCTATCTATTAAACGACGTACAACTTCTATTCCGAGAGTTTACAATAAGAGCATCATCTTTCAGTATCCAACGCTAAACCTTTTTCTAGCTAGCGCATGCTCTAAGAAATGGGATGGCAACCAGGGGGTGGGGAAGCAAACATGGCTTTCCTTTGCCACTGATAAAAAGCATATGTGGCAACCTTAAATCATATGGTGATATCTGTCCAAAATCAGGACCAACAACTGGGATACCAGAGCAAATTCTGCTGATATCATCATACCTAACATACTAAACTTTTTTGTGAGTATTGCAGTGATACCTAACATACCATCGAGCATGTTCTTCTGCAGTATCCTAGAGCACGAGAGATATGGTGGAGTTCTCTGGTCCCCTTACCTGACGCGGTGGGCTCAGCGCAGGATCTGTTGCGGGTGTTGAGAGATTCCATATGTAGGCCCAGATTGGCGGTGGACGGGATATTGAGGGCGTACCTGTCCTATCATATTTGGTTGGACAGGAACGCCGGTATTTTTGAGGGAGGCGGTTGCTTCCGATGATGGTGGTGGACAGAGCGGCGCGACACGCGAGGGAGATTATGGCGGCTGCCACTGTTTTCTTTTGGGATGGCTAGGGACACCTGGGGTACTCCTCACACTGCTTCAGCGCCCCGTTTTGCCCTTGTCCCTTGGGTACCCCCACCCCTTGGCTATCTCAAAGTAAACTTCGACGGCAGCAGGTCATTGGATGGTGTGACTGGAGGGGTAGGTTTTGTGATCAGGGATCACTGTGGTAGGTTGATTGCAGCAGGAAGGCGCGCACACCAGGGCTTACAGTTATTGGGGCGGAGTTGCGTGCTACATGGGAGGGTTTGTCCTACGCTAGGCAGGTACTTGGCGTCGAGCGGGTGCACTTTGAGGGAGACTCTGCGGTGGTGATCGACTGGATCCGGGAGGCGGACAGGTACGGTGATGGTCATCCCCTAATTCGGGAGACTTGCAGGTTGGCTCAGCTGATGAGCGGTTTTCAGGCTGTCCATGTGTTTAGGGAGGCGAACAGGGCCGCTGACTGGGTCGCCTTTTTTGTAGCTCAGCATTCCGGGGATTTTCTGTGGACGTCTGCTTCAGATACTCCTCCTTTGTTGTCTGTCCTTTCCCACGATGTGGCGGGTTGTACTCATGTTAGATCTATACGAATGAGTAGCCATTTTTTACCAAAAAAAAAAACATACTAAACTTTTTCGAATAGCGGGCATTGTGAAGGATTGTTGATCTTTAGTTTTTCCTCCTCGTTTTTTTCTCTCTAGAAGCAAGGTGAAGAGAGGAGAACAAGATCCATTTGGACTGCACCAACCAAACAAACAACTTCTACCCTTTGGACTTGACCGAGCTCACTTCAAAAGCCATTACAGCCACGCCCTCGCACCATGAGGTGAGAGGTGATGCCCTATATACTTGGATCTCTTATCTCGGCCACATGGCTCACATCCTTTTCCTCAGCCATATATCTTAGGCCAGCTCCAGCCCACAGCACATTCAAGAAAGAGAGAGGAGGCCTTCTGAAGACAGCTTGCCAAAGAACCCACCAGTACCAGCACCACAATTGGGATGCTTCTAAAAGGCCCAGTGTCACAACTTAGAACCTCACCCAAAATCACTAACTCGAAGATATTTTTAGATTCCTTAGTTGTGTATGAGTACTCAAGATCTCTTCGACGAATAACTGATGTGGGACTAAACATATATCTATATAGATCCTCCCATACTCTCTTCTTTTAAGCCCTAACGTCTTCGTCAAGCTAAGAATCCAAACCATTCAATTCTAATCACAAGTATCACAATCGGTCCATAGTCAATCTCAAATGAGTCTGTGCTGCAGTATTTTTTAGTTCACATGGGCCGTAAGCCGAATATGCTTTAATACCATTTGTCATAGTCCATAATTTCACCCAAAAAACTAGCAGAAAGATATTATTTGGATTTTTTAATTTCATATAAATATCTAAAATTTTGATGGCGAATGATCTATGTAGAACCAAACACACGTCCGAATACACGCATCTAGTCACTTACCCAGTGAAAAGATAACTACAAAAGTGTAAGACCGTATTTATAAAAATTAAAAAAAATAAAAGGTATGAGACGCATTGGTCATTCATTGCAAGAAAAATAAGAACAAGGACTCGTTGGTATGCTGGTCTACACCTTCCAGAAGAAGGGAATTTGGAGCTACAATCATGTTCCACCGGCACTAGACTTCAGCTGAGCTGTTCCAGAAGAATATATATATGCCACCGGCACGAGCACCTCTTTTTTCTTTTTTTTCTGCACTGGTTGTTGGTGTGTTCTGTTTATTGATTTGGTTGTTTTTTCAAGAAATAAAATCTTTGTGTTATCTTTAGGACCCACATGTCAGAGATAAATTTATTCCATTCAGATTTTCACAAGTTGGTTCATTTTTCAAAAAAACCAATAGTTTAATAATTTATTGGAATCAAGAGGAGAAATAAACAAAATAAAAAGTTGAAGGTCGGATTTTTTTTTTTTTTTGAATGAGCAAAATGATAATTTGAAAGTATGTTCTACTTGAGTCTTTATTAAAAAAATTAATTGATACCCAATCAAACGGACAAATCAAAATAATAAAGATTAGAATGCAAAAGCTTTTTTCTTACAGCTGTTATGCTCATCTATGCATGAATCTTTTCCTCCTCTTAGAATATGTGTTAACATTGATTTTTTCAAAAAATTATTTATTTAACTTTTGTAGTTGCATTTTCCTTTATAATACTTGAGTTGGGCTAAATTTCCACTGGATTTGTTTCACATATATTATTTGAATAAAGAAAATTAATTACTAGATCCAAATATGCTTGAGACTTACACCAAAGATTCTTGAAGAAAATGTATGAGTATTAATTGTAACAAATTAATTAACTTTAGAAACTTAACTCTTGACAAGATATGAATCATCAATGTATATTAGAGTTTTATAACCTCGTATCAATAGTTTATGGCCTTTTTGGCATCGTAGTTATTTTTATATTTTTCATCCCTACAAAATAATAAAATACCACATAAAGATCGGCATATTCAAAATAAAATTTATATATAATTTATTATTTTTTATTTTTTATCTTTTTTGGAAGCAATATATCATTGCTACCAACAACATTCAAGATTTTGCAAATAATTTGAAAACTAAAAAAGGCTTGACAAGATATAAATCGGCAATGTGTTTCAGAGTTTTATAACCTTGCATCGATAATATATGGCCTCTTTAGCATCGTAGTTATTTCTATATTTTTATCCCTAGAAACTAATAAAATACTACATAATGATCGACATATTCAAAATAAAATCTATATATAATTTCTGTCATTTTTTCTTTTATTTTTCATCTTTCCTTGGCTTGCTATCAGCAACTCTCAAGGTTTTGCAAATAACTTGAAAAATACAAAAGGTTTCATTTATTTGTTCCGTCCAGTTCTATTTTTTTTAGATTTTTTGAAAATAAAAAGAAGAACTTAAAAGCAAATAAGTCCGCGCCTTGAACCAAGTGTAAGTCGTCGTCGCCAAGCTTCGGCCAACCACCGTTAAGCACCCACGGCATTTGAGTTTCCTTCTTTCAGAAAAAATAAAAAAATATTCCAATCCCAGTCTCTCGTGGGGCCTACGATGCGGTGGGTTTGTACGGGCAATACCAAAACAATGATTCATTGAAATCGCTGGGTTTGCCATTCCATTTGCTACTCTGAACTACAAGAGGCCCATAGATTTCTATGAAACTAGGCGGATTGTTAGCTCATTGCAAGCTCAAGCCCGAACAGCAGCATCCCCATCAGTGCTTTTCAGAAAGGAACATATCAATATAATTGTCCAGGCCACAACTTTAACTCATTTGAGATATATCTCGTGTGTATGGGTGTTGTATCGCCATCTGGATTCATAAATCTCATCTTATAGCTCGTTCACAATACAAACAAATAGTTTTTTTTTTTTTTTTTGGTAAAATAGACATTCATATAGCTTTTACATGAGTACAGCCTGCCAAGTCCGAAGCAATAAAATGATATAAGGAAGAAGAAATCTCAATGGCACTAGTCCAAGAAAACTCTCCAGTGTGCTGAGCAACGTAGGAGGCGACCCAGTCCGCAGCTCTGTTCGCCTTCCAATACATGTGCGCTGCTGAAAAGAAGCCAAATCCCTAACCAGTCTGCGAGTCTCATAAATCAGTGAGTGACCGTCCATGTATCGATCAACTCTCCGTATCCAATCGATCACTATCGTGGAGTCCCTCTCCAGGTATATCCTATCTGCATCAAGTACCCTCCTCGTATGAGAGATACCCTCCCCAGCTGCCGAAGCTCCGCTTTAATAACAGTCGAACCGAGGGTGCGCCGACCTCCGGCTACTACCAGTATACCCTGATGGTCTCGGATCACAAATCCTACCCATTTATATAGTCCATCCGCCGACATGCCGCTATCGAAGTTAATTTGAGATGGCCAAGGGGTGGGGGCACCCAAGAGATTTTTTTTTTTTTTTTTTACCTCATGCGTTCTTCAGAAGTCCTCGGGAATTCAAGATAAAGGGATTGATTAGCCTTTTTTCTCATGATGAGATGACGCGTTATGGGAGAGAGCACTCCTCAAAAATTAGTTAAAACCTTCTTTTGTGAAATACAATAATGATGCCACTAGTAAAATCAAAATCCTGAAAGGGAGAGAGTTGCCAATTAGCTATTATGATGTATACAAATTAACCTCTTCATAGAATTTAGGATGCAGTAGAATGAGGTGGTATTGTAAAAGGGGGACCTACCATCACTCGTGTTATCGATGGTGCAGCTCGTCCACCTAGACGGCAAAACTTAAATTACAATTATTTCTAAAAATAAATTAAATCTATTTATTTATCTCTTTCTTTAACCCAAGCCATTAGGACCAACGCACCTAGTAAATCTTTTTTTTCTTTTTTCGAGGGAGGCAAAGCCATGTAGTCTTTATTAGAAAAAAAGAGTTAACAAAAATTATTTATAAAGAATTTAAAAAAAAAACAAAATAATAATAATAATTTTGTATAAAAGATAGTGATCTATAAGTGAACCTGTTAAACTATTCAACTAGCTAAACAATCTTATAACTAATTTGAAGAATCTCTACATATTCAATATGCAACTATATAAGCTATATATCCTGATGTGAATTAATCTCTTTCTAAAAAGATAGATTAATGTCTCTCAATATCCGACACCAATGTTGCGAGATTATTTTCAAGTTTAAGATGGAGGTCAAGCAACTTCTTTGAAACACATATGTTTTCAGATAAGATTTTGCTGTAAAAACTATTGCCTAATCCGCACTAATCATTCTAATTATTTTTTACTGACATTAATGCACACAAATCTTAATACACAATTTGTCCTATTCCTTGATTAATTATATATATATAATATCAAAATCCAACATTGAGAGGCACCTCCGGTGGCTGATTGTTACAAGTGCTCTTCCCGGCCAGCCCAGGGAAAGAAAAGGTGCCAATGGATTTTTATTCTGTGTGCCGCTGCCGAATCATAACCGGTAAGCGTACACGTGGCCCCCAGTCCCGTCCATCACACTGGGGGCGCGTTACATCGCCAGCTGGAACGAAGGGCCGATGTGGATGCATCACTTTATATGCGATCCTCTCGATCTCCCTCCAATTACTCCAATCGGAACCCAATGGACGGAAGATCGAACAACCCGCATATAAAGTAACCGAACGGACACTCGTGTTAAAGAATGCAAACCACGCCCGGTAAGCTGTGTCCCCGAGTCGGTGGTCCAATGCAGGAAGCGGTTTGAAGTCCCCTGTGATCGCGTCCCCTCTTTATAAACCCCCGCTCCCTCTCTCCACCTTTCCAAATTGCCGAAAAGAACGAGAGAAACACTCACCTGAAACCCTGATTCCTTCCGTTCCCCTGATTTCGAAATGGCCGGAACCCTAGGTTTTTCTGGATTGAATCCGTGCCCCCATCTCAACTGCCCAAGCCGCCGAACGGCGTGCGGCGCGGTGGCCATGGCGGAGGTGTCGACGGCGGTGAGGCGGCCCAAGAGCTTGTACGAGGTGCTGCGGGTGAAGAAGACGGCGTCGGCCGAGGAGATCAAAGCGGCGTACCGGTCGATGGCGAAGCGAGTCCACCCGGACGTGGCGCCGGCAGCCGGCGGGCTGGACTTCCTGGAGATCCACCGGGCTTACGAGACGCTTTCCGACCCGACGGCGAGGGCGCGGTACGACCTCTCCATCGGGCTGTTCGGATTCGCAGCCGCGGCGCCGCTGCGGTCCCGAAGATGGGAGACGGACCAGTGCTGGTAGGCGATCGACCACCAACCGGCGAGGGTTCGGTTGCGGGGAGAGAGGCCGGAACCCGGGCCGGATATAAGCGCGTGTACGGATCGCATGCGGACCGCCCTTGCGACGTTCGGCATTTAAATGGCCCATCAACATCCAGATCCCCTCTTGGTCAAAGATTAGAGATGACTTCTACCGGGAAAGAAAAAAAGAAATCGATCAATCGAGATGGGGGATTTTTTTGTTCAAAAAAGAAGAAGAAGAAGAAGAAGAAGAAATATACAAGCTCGCAGATGGTGGCGCGAATGGTGAAAATGTATAGGTTCGAGGGTGTTTTTGCTCAACATTTCTTAACTATTTTCCTCTGAAGAAAAGTTTTGGAACCTCCAGAATCCGACTACTAAGATTTGGGAGCTGCAAGAAACTGTGGGGAAAAAAAAAAAGCCCTCGACATCCAGATAGGACTAACTCTCCGTTTGGCTTTTGGTTGGCCAGAAAAAGCTCGGTCAGAAAGTAATTGCTGTCTCTCTAAAAAAATATTTTAGATAAAATAAAAGTGTTGAATAAAAAAATTAAAAAATATTTAGATTTTGCCAGAAAGTTGAAAAGTTGAACTGCTTCGAAAGCTCATTTCGATGTGTTGTGAGTGGAATAGTTGAACTGCTTCAAATGGAAAGCTCATTTCGATGTGCTGTGAGTGGAATAGTTGAGATACCAATGAAAGTTATCCTGCCAGAAACAAAGAAAAGTAAAAAGAAGCTTCCTGTTGAAATCATCACTTGCTCGAAAAATTTAAGCTCATAGATTGAAGAGATTTATTTATATATTTTTTATAATTTATGTACCAATTATTGCAAATGTGCGAAACTCACATGGTATCTCTCCCTATATGTTCTAAACTTAAAATAAAACTAAGAAAACTAAGATCCTGTTTGAGGGAGCTGTTAGTAGTAAGATTTTGGAAGTAGAGCTGTCTGAAGCAGAGCGTTTATAAAAAGTTGTTTTCTGTTTGATAACTACATTTCTAAAGTACCGTGCACTTTAACATGTATTTAGTAAACAAACTGAGAAAGTACTTTTATGTGACAAAATGACCATAAAGGATATTATCGGTATTATACAACAGAGCATAATAAAAAATAATATGTATTAATATATAAATATATGATATAATATAATATTAATGTAATGTAATATAATATTATTATAATATAGTACTATATCATTATGTATTATAGAATAATAATATAATATAATATTAAATTATTTAATATAACATATTAATGTATTATGATATAATGTAAGATAATATTATATTTATAGTATAATACAATAATAAATATATAAAATATTATAATTATTAGTGTAAATTAATTTTTCATCCTTCTAATAATTATTTATCTCTCTAAAAAATTTTCTACCTAAGTGATAAAATTGGTTAAATAATTACTAATATTTTTATTTATTTATTTATTTATTTATTTAGATCAGATTATTTGCCACTCACTCATTATTATTATTATTTTTATTTATTTATTTATTATTTTATTTCATTGAAATATAGATGGGTCGCCGGCCATGGGTGGTGGCCGGTATGGTGGCTGCTACCGTGGGCAGCCACGAGCTCCCAAAATAAAAAAAAGAAAAAAAAAAAAGAAGAGGAAGAAGGAACAGAGGCGGCGGCGTTGAGAGGAAGAAGAAAATAGAGAGGGAGAGGAAGAGGATGGGTGAGAGAGGAAGAGGTGGGATGATGGTTTTAAGGGAAAAAAGTGAGATTTAAATGGGGGTATTTTGGTTCAAAAAACAACTTCCCGACAAAGCTGAAAACAACATTTTCGGAAAGCTTCAAATTGGAGCTTCTCCCCAAAAGCTATTTTCAGCTTCCCGTAAAAGCTGAAACAATTTTTCGAAAATTTTACCAAACACCATTTTTTATCTAAAAATACTTTTGGAAGGCCAGAAAGTATTTTTTGGCCCTCCAAAAGCTCCGCCAAACCGGGCCTAAGCCCATATAAGTGTCTTTTCCTAATATCTTTCTTACAATATTAAGAAATTTTATCCAAATGCACCAAAGGTCTGCCAAGGAGAAAGACTTCTGATGATTCTCACAAGTGATCCGACTTCAAGGTAATACCACATGACCTTTTTTATTTTTTTATTTTTTTATTTGACGTTGTCCCCGGCGAACAGCCTGGTTCTCAAAACAAGCATTCTATTTCTTCTCTCTCTTATTTTTTAATATCTTATGAATTTCGATAAAATTTTGGTGCATGAAACTATTGACTTCAAAAAGAGCGTCTATTTCTAGTTTTTGTTGAAAGGAGAACCAACATTTACAGATGTCCTTCAGACTTTAAGTCCATCGTTATAAATTACGGTTAAAACCGCGTAACAGGTACAAACCAGAACTCAGAACTTTTAACAAACTGCTTGTCAATTGGCATGGTAGAGCGTGCCTGGAAAATTTGGACAAAATTATGAATGTTTTACTTTTCTTGCCAAACAATTCTCTCCACAAGAATGACACCACGTACAAACAAACAACAAAAGAAATCACTTGCAACTGGTATGAAAACAAAAATTGCTCTCTTACAAATTCCATGCAATAACAATACACAAAGGTTGCCCCAACCGAGTTCTCTCCATAGATATATCTCTGGGAATCATAAGATGAAACATTTAGAAATTCAGAAAAAAAACTCAGTAGTGGAATTCCATAATGTAGTTCCAGAACCGAGTTCTCCTTTATGAGATTTGTTCCTGGATCAGAAACAACTTACCGAAAGAAAATGAAAATGAAAAAACAACTTACCAAAAAACAAAAGCAAACATTTTCTGTGCTTCCAGCTTACATGCATAGCTAAAATTCGAAAACAGAAGTTATCACGGCCAATTTGCCATTTTATGCCTGCTAGATAGTTACCATATATGCCATGCTCCAAATCTGGAACATAATACAACCATGCTACCATGGAATACTATCCATGATAATACGAAGTCAACCATTTATCGCGAACAAAATATAAATAAATAAAAGTTTAATTTCATCATCAATTAAATAACAAAATAAACATCAGTCCAGAGCATCTAAACCCAAACATAAATTCCAAACTTATAATTCTCAATATGCTAAGCTACATATTCATAACCACTAAAGAATTAAAATTCTGCTACATAGATCGCCAAGCTTCCTAGCACGAATTTCAAGCCTGGATCATCCTTTGTTCCTACTGAGCCTATTTGTCTGAAAAGAGAAAAAGAAAAATAAAGATATGTGAGCGATATAGCTCAGTAAATAAATCATATACCACCTTACCGGATCAAGCATAAGTTTTTCCATGTCAATACATCATTTAAAAAAAAATAATAGTTATTACAAAAATAAAACATTTTATATCACGCCCCATATCAAGAACATGACATAGCCATGCTACCGAGGGGTGCGACCCACGATAACATGAAGTCAAATATTTTATTTAGCTTTCAAATCTATCTCAAATATAGTAGAATAAATAGAAGTCCAATTTCATTATTCATTAAATAAAAACCAATATTTGTTCAAAGCTTCTAAATCTAAATATAAATATCAAGCCCATAATCCTCAATATCCAGAAGAATCATTAATTACAAATTTATAGTCAATACTAAAATTCTTCTACAAAATTGTCAAGCTTGCTAGTGTGGAGTGATTGATTATAACCCTATTTGATTTTGATGAGCTCAAAGCATTTGAGTATATCTTATGTTACTAATGAATTCAATCTAGTGTTTCAGTGAAATTTTAAATTTATGGTTAAGTGTCTCTAGATTTGGTTCAAGACATTTTGGATAAGTTAAGAAGTCAATATGAACCAAAGTCTGAGACTCGAGTCGACTCCGGGATATTACGAGTCGACTCCAAGCGTATCAGAAGCACTGGCACAGGCTCGAGTCGACTCCGGAACATTACGAGTCGACTCCGACTGAGAACAGACAGACGAACAGAAAGACCAACTCAAAACCTGTCAGCGAGTCGACTCCTGAAGAGCGCAGTCGACTCCGATGCTTGCCGAGTCGACTCCAGTAGTATGAGTCGACTCCAGGGAGTTACAGACAGAAAGTCAGAGAAGTTATTTTGGACCCTGAGAGCCGAGTCGACTCCTGAGGAACGCGAGTCGACTCCGATGGTTGGCAGGTCGACTCCAAAGGAAGCAGAGTCGACTCTCAGTGTAAACAAGGCAAAAGTCAGAGAGCAACTTTCGGACACTGAGAGCCGAGTCGACTCCCGCAAAGCCGAGTCGACTCCGAGACAGCGCGACCCCAAAAAGACAGAAGACAGTATTTTTGTCTCTGAGAGCGAGTCGACTCCAAGACAGTTCGAGTCGACTCCAAGGCAGCGCTACCCAAAAAGACAGAAGACTGTTTTTCGGATACTGAGAGCCGAGTCGACTCCGAACAGTCGAGTCGACTCCAAGACTGCACGAGCCAAAAGACAGAAGATCGGGAGTTCGGGCTCTGAGCGCCGAGTCGACTCCCAGAATTTCGAGTCGACTCGAGTGAGCAAGTTGAAGAATACTCTATGGATTCCTTGGGATGAGCCGACTCCAAAAGTGCCAGGTCAGCTCCAGAGTTTGGGAGTCGACTCCGGGTTAAGTCGAGTCGACTCCCAGTCGAGAAGAGCACTTTAATTCAAATCCGGAACAGTTGCCGAGCCGACTCCAGAAAAGCATGAGTCGACTCCTGCTACAGCCGAGTCGACTCCAGATCGCGCGAGTCGACTCCGATCCCAACGGAACATTGTCAGGATGTGCAGAATGTGCAGAACGGCTAGAAAGTGTGTCTAACGGCTAGTTTCCGTGGGAATGGCTTAAATAGCCACAGAGACTGTAGCAAGGCAGAGAAGTACATTCCACTCAAAGAAACAAGAATCTTCATCTGCAAAGTGATTTCAACGAAAAGAAGGAAGAGGGCCATTAACTCCATTCAACCAACTCTTCCAGCATTAAAGAAGTCTCCTTCAGCCTTCAAGTCTTCAAGACATTCAAGAGGAGACCCAGAGTTCAAGAAGCCCTCCTCTACATCGTCATAAACTGTTTGAGGGCTCTTAACTTCTCTATTGTTTATATTGCTGAATATCTGCTTTTTAGAAGCTGTATTTTTCTCTTTGTTCTTCTTCCATTTGTCTTACTTGATTCAATCAGGGGATTGAATCAAGGGTGTAAGGTTTGTTGGTGAGCCTAGGTTGAAACCAACGTGTAAGGGTTCGATTGTGATCCCGGAAAAACAATCGGGTGGTTCTAGTCGGTGAGCCTGGGAAAACCGACCGAGTTCGTTGTGACTCGTAAAACAACAAGTTGGTTGTGAGCTTGTAAAACAACCGGCTGTAATCCGAGGGGTTATAGTGAATTCCCAAGTGAGGCTTGGGGAGTGGACGTAGGAGCAAGGGTTAGCTCCGAACCACTATAAAATCATTGTGTTTGTGATTGCTTTGTGTCTCTTACTTTCATTTCATTCACTGCACATAGCATCTAATTAATCAACTTGCAAAAAGTATTAATTAGTATTCACAAACATTTAATTGTAATAATTATTTTAAAACCCAATTCACCCCCCTCTTGGGTTGTCTATCTGGGCAACAAGTGGTATCAGAGCCGGAACTCTTTTACCCAAAGAGTAAAAGATCAAAATGACAACCCCATTTGGATCTTCCCACATTGAGGGCCAGTCCACCCAAAGACCCCATTCTTTAATGGATCCGACTACTCATATTGGAAGGCTAGGATGAGAATATTTATCCAAGCCCAAGACTATGAGATGTGGACCATTATACTAAATGGACCATACATCCCATCCATTTGTAGAGGGTGTCACTGTACCCAAACTTGAAAAGGATTGGGATGACAATGACATTAGGAAGGCACAACTCAATGCCAAAGCAATGAATGTGCTTTACTGTGCATTAGATAGAAATGAATTCAATAGAGTCTCTACTTGCAATTCTGCAAAAGAGATTTGGGATAGACTTGAAGTGACCCATGAGGGCACGAATCAAGTCAAAGAATCCAAAATAAATATATTAGTTCATAAGTATGAATTATTTAAGATGGATTCTAATGAAACAATCACTTGCATGTTCACTAGATTTACTGACATTGTCAATGGCCTAAAAAGCCTTGGCAAAAATTATACTAACAGTGAGCTTGTCAGGAAGATTCTTCGCTGTCTACCAAGGTCATGGGAAGCCAAGGTGACGGCAATCCAAGAAGCCAAGGACTTGAACAAGCTTCCACTTGAGGAGCTTCTTGGATCCCTGACGCACGAGCTAACAATGAAACAACACAGCGAAGAAGAGTCCTCACAAGAAAAAGGTAATAGCCTCAAATCTTTCACTAACAAAGACTTTCTTGCAGCAGTAGCAGTGAAGAAGAAGACAATGAGGGAGATGATGATGAGGCTCTTCCTTGTAAGTTCAGAAGATTCATCAACCGAAAGAAGTCCTTCACATCAAAGGAGAGGCCCCTCAAGTTCCTATCACAAGGATAAAGGTAAGGAAAGGAAAAATGAGGGGATCGGATGTTATGAGTGTAAGAAGCCGGGGCACTTCAGAGCTGAGTGTCCTTTGCTGAAGAAGGGGAGCAAGTACAAGAAAAAGAAAGTCCTCGTCTCCACCCTATCGGACTCCGACACATCATCATCATCGGATGAGGAACAAGAAGAAAAGGCCAACTTTGTTTTATGGCTAACGACAATGAGGTAACATCCGAACACATTTAGATTTTACTTTGATGAATTATATGATGCTTCAATGAATTAATGGATGAACAAGACAATAAACCTTAAAAACAAAGAATAAAACTAACTAACCAAACTCACCTCCGTAAGTATGATACATTAGTTAAGGATAAAGATGTTTTATAAAGAAAATTCAGAACTTAAGACAAGCAACCAAATCTTAATTAAAAGACTAATACCTTAACTAAAGATAACGAAAGGCTGAACAAAGAAATATTAGAACTTAAAAACAATAAACATATCTTAAAAGAGAGTCTCACAAAAGACTAAATGACTAAAAACAGAAAAACAAAAATTGACACTAGAACTTGAAAAGTACAAGCCTTTTGTAGAAAAATTTACATATAGCTCAGAAAAATTAGAGATGATACTTAATAGTCAACGAGCTGTATTCAATAGAGCTGGTTTAGGGTATAAACCTAAAAATAAGCAAAAACTCCTTAGTAATTTCTTTGTTAAAGCAGGGAAAGTAAAACTAAGAAAATAACATGTTTTTGCTGTGGAACATTAGGACATAAAGCAAATGTATGTGATTATAGAAAAGGAAAAACTAAAAGAAAAATTAAAAGGGTTTGGGTTCCAAAAGGAACCAACATTACTAACCATGAAGGACCCAAGAAAACTTGGGTACCTAAAATTGTATGATTTGCTTGTGTAGGAGTGTCTTGCAGCCAAGGTCGACAAAAATTGTTGGTACTTGGATAGTGGCTGCTCAAGACACATGACGGGTGACAAGGATCAATTCTTCACCCTTGAAGCTAAGAAGGGAGGTGCTGTGACTTTTGGAGACAATAACCAAGGTCACATCATTGGTATAGGTAAAGTACAAATTACCCCTTCAACCTTTATTGATAATGTTCGATATGTTGATGGTCTTAAGCATAATCTACTTAGCATTAGTCAATTGTGTGATAGAGGTTTTGATGTTTTGTTCAAACCATCCTATGCATCATAACCAACTCAAATGACAATAGTTTAGTTTTTAAAGGAATAAGACGTGGAATGTGTATGTTGTAGACCTTGAGGATCTTGCCAAACATAACCCATGTTTAGTTGTTAATGAAACTAAGGATAATGATGCTAGTTGGTTATGGCACCGTAAGTTAGGTCATGCAAGCATGGACACAATATCAAAACTAGTTAAAAGAGATTCCGTGATAGGTTTGCCAAAACTAAAGTTTGAAAAGAATAAAATATGTGAAGCTTGTCAATATGGCAAACAATCAAGGAACTCCTTTAAATCCATAAATTGTGTCTCTACCTCTAGACCTCTAGAACTACTACACATGGATCTATTCGGACCAACTAGAACCACAAGTCTAGGTGGAAATAAATATGGTCTAGTTATTGTAGATGATTATTCTAGATATACTTGGGTCATGTTCTTAGCTCATAAAGATCAAGCATTTTCAGTTTTAAGAAATTTCATAAGAAGTAACAAATGCTAGAGATACTTCAGTCATAGCTATTAGAAGTGACCATGGAACCGAATTTGAAAATCATTTATTTGATGAGTTTTGTAGTAAAAAGGGATAACTCATAATTTTTCTGCACCTAGGACACCACAACAAAATGGAGTTGTGAAAGGAAAAATAGAACTCTAGAGGAAATGGCTAGAACCATGTTATGTGAAAGTAACCTCCCTAAGTACTTTTGGGGAGAAGCCATTAATACCTCATGTCATATATTAAATAGAGTTTTATTGAGACCCATTATAAAGAAAACACCTTATGAACTTTGGAAAAACAGAAAACCAAAAGTAACTATTTTCATGTCTTTGGATGTAGGTGTTTTGTTCATAATAATGGGAAAGATAATCTAGGAAAATTTGACTCTAAATCTGATGAGGGTATATTTTGGGGTACTCTACAACTAGTAAAGCCTATAGAGTTTTAATAAAAGAACCCTAGTTATAGAAGAATCTATACATGTTGTTTTTGATGATTCTAGTGATATCTCTTCTAGTAAGAGAGTTAATCTTGATGATGATGCTGAAATTCTTGAAGAAAAGATTGATGAGATGACATTACAAGATGATGAACAAAAATTAATTGGAAATGCATCATCAAGCCAAGAGGCTATTGTGGATCATGGGCTGACTAAGGCTTGGAGGTATGCTCACGGGCATCCTAAGGAATTAATTTTAGATGATCCATCTCAACCTGTTAGGACTAGAGCATCTCTTAGGAACTTAAATAATCATCTAGCTTTTGTCTCACATTTTGAGCCCAAACACATAGAAGAAGCTGAAAAAGATGTAAATTGGATAAATGCAATGCAAGAAGAATTAAACCAATTTACTAGAAACAAGGTATGGAATCTAGTTGAACGACCTCTGAATATTCAATTATAGGTACCAAATGGATATATAAAAAACTTGATGAAAATGGAATTGTAATAAGGAATAAGGCTAGACTAGTAGCAAAGGGTATAATCAAGAAGAAGGTATAGATTTTGATGAAACCTTTGCTCCTGTAGCTAGACTTGAGGCAATTAGATTATTATTAGCATTTGCATGCTCTAAGGATTTCAAATTATTTCAAATGGATGTAAAAAGTGCATTTTTAAATGGGTATATTAATGAGGAGGTGTATGTAGAACAACCTCCTGGTTTTGAAAATCATCAATACCCTAATCATGTGTATAAACTGAACAAAGCACTTTATGGTTTGAAACAAGCACCTAGAGCATGGTATGAAAGACTTAGCAAATTTCTACTAGAACATGAGTTCTCTAGGGGAAATGTAGATACAACATGTTTCTAAAGAAGAAAAACAAAGATATGTTAGTAGTGCAGATTTATGTTGATGATATTATTTTCGGTGCTACTAACAATCGCCTCTGCGAAGAATTTGCTGACTTGATGCAGAGTGAGTTTGAATGAGCATGATGGGAGAGCTGAACTATTTCCTCGGGCTTCAAATCAAACAATCTGAAGAAGGGATCTTCATCAATCAAGCTAAATACATCAAGGAGATGCTTAAGAAGTTTGATATGGAGGGAAACAAGTCAATCAGCACACCCATGAGCTCATCATGCAAATTAGACCAAGATGAATCAGGTAAATCTGTAGATCAAAAGATTATAGAGGTATGATAGGATCTTTATTGTATCTCACTGCAAGTAGACCTGATATCATGTTTAGTGTATGCATGTGTGCTAGATATCAGTCTAATCCTAAGGAATCTCATCTAATTGCAGTCAAGAGAATCTTTAAATACCTAATAGGAACAAAAAATATAGGTTATGGTATTCTAAAGAATCTAGCCTGAACTTAATAGGATACACAGATTCAGACTTTGCTGGTGTAAACTTGATAGAAAAAGCACCAGCGGGTCATGTCAATTCTAGGAGAAAATTAATCTCATGGTTTAGCAAGAAACAAAACTCGGTTGCATTATCTACTGCTGAAGCTGAATATGTTGCAGCCGGGAGTTGTTGTGCTCAAATCATGTGGATCAAACAACAATTGGAAGATTATGGCATTAAACAAGATAAAATTCCCATTAATTGTGATAATACAAGTGCCATTAATCTAACTAAAAATCCAATTCAGCATTCAAGAACTAAACATATTGAGATAAGACATCACTTCATAAGAGATCATGTACTGAATGGTGATGTGACACTTCAATTTGTTTGCACTGATGATCAATTAGCTGATATCTTCACAAAACCCTTGAGTGAAGAGAGATTTAGTGTGCTTAGGAGAGGATTAGGAGTGATTGATCCATCCTAGTGATGTTCTCTTCTAGTTCATTGATTTTGATGATTAGATTGTGTTAAATATAGAGTTTCTCATCTATGATCATCAAATCAGATCATAACTTAGTGATTCCCTTTGGTACGAAATAGCATGATTTTTAGGTGCGTGCCAGAGTTCGAGTCGACTCGAGTAAGTTTCAGAGTCGGCTCATACGGGGAGTCGACTCGCACATAGACGGGAGTCGACTCGAGGTCGATGGCAGCATAAGGGGAGTCGACTCGCACATAGACGGGAGTCGACTCGAGGTCGATGACAGCATAGGGGTCGACTCGCGCATATTTTGGAGTCGACTCGAGGTCGAGTCGACTCGCGACTTACTGGAGTCGACTCGCGGTCGGGATCCGAGGTTTTTAACCCTAATCCAAGCGTTTAATCAACACTTCTATTCACCGCCTCCACTGTTCACAAACCCTAGAGCCGTCTCCGACATCGTCTCCGACCGTCTTAGGGTTTTTCCGTCGACCTTCTTCCGTCCTTAGGTTCTAGGTCAAATGCCTCGTAAGTGGTTGTCCCAAGCCGGAAGAGGCCCCAACCCGCGAGCG
This sequence comes from Phoenix dactylifera, assembly GCF_009389715.1. NCBI lineage: Eukaryota > Viridiplantae > Streptophyta > Magnoliopsida > Arecales > Arecaceae > Phoenix > Phoenix dactylifera. The sequence goes on along the minus strand of NW_024068872.1, from coordinate 71,677 downwards.
GTGCCGAGCGACGGTCCAAGGCTCGGAACGATCCCGTGAGGCCACAACCTCCGGTTCGTTCCCCGCCGAGGCCGGTTCCCTCGCGACCGTGCGCCGGGAAGGCGGTCTCCACCGGGAGATACGTCAACTTCGACTATCTCTCCCGGGAGGGCTTCACCATAGGAGATAGGTTGAGGGCCCAAGGTTTAGAGTTCTTTTGTTCACTAGATCTCCCCACATACCCAGGTCTAGTTAGGAGTTCTATGGAACAGTGCTAGGGGAATGGGGATACAGGGAACCGTAGCGGGTGTCCCTCTATTTATTTCGAGGATTTCATAGCTCAAATCCTCATCTTCCCCAAGTAGGGGTATTCCTACACACCCCGAGGATAGGACTGAGGCCCTTACGGCCATTTTAGGGAGTCCACCCCAGTCCCCACTAGATGAGGTGTCCGCTGGTTCACTCTCTGTTGAGATGCGGCTCCTCCTGAGTATCATCCAGGACCCTATTTCCTAAAACCGGCCGTTTTGACTTTGTGTCTGAGAGGGACCTAGCCCTCATGTATTACATTCTCCAAGACACCCTATTAACTTCCCAAGATGATCTACAAATACCTATGTGAGCCACTAGACAAACCTAGGCTCACCCTTCCATATGGGATGCTATACACTTTGATTTTAGGGAGTCTGAGATCCCATTCCTGAGGGGGAACCCTCTCGCGCACTGCGATGGACAGATCGCATGGGTGAGGGAACCCTACACAGGATGGGTTTCATAAGGTAGAGGGCGTCTGGGTCAGGAAATCCTCTTCCACACCTACCACTCGACGCTCCCCCAGTCCAGATCCTGAGTCTGACTTTCCCACCTTCCCTCCACCTCAGCACCATCCACCTCAGCCGGACCCTCCTCCTCAGCACCACCCACTCAGCCGACAGAGGTCCGGATCTCTCCTGAGCAGCTCCGGGAGTTGCGACAGGAGATTGTACGGATCTTCGGGACGACCTCTGAGGGAGCTCCGAGGTCCAGCCACTGCCCCCTCTTCTGCATTAGTTCCCTCCTTATCAGCCGTGACCGAGATGACGGCTCATCTGAGGGAGGAGATCTTCAATGTCAGAAGCTTTATTCAAGCCCAATTCTCAAACATGAGCGATGTCACAAGCAACACACGGAAGATGCGAGATGACATCCGACATGACATGGGCACTCAGAGTCAGGGGCCGAGCGACTGGCGAATGTGTTGATCGCCAAGTTGGACAAACTCCAGGAGACTCTGACTAAGCTTTCCACGATGCACAGTAGGGCCACCTCGGCGATCATGTTGCCCAAGGTGACAACCCAAGAGGGGGGTGAATTGGGTTTTCTAAAAATTATGTTCCCTAATTTTTACTTTAAATAGAATGCAACGGAATAATAAGATGTTATTTACTTAAGCTCTAGGCAATTACAAGTAAAGCAGTGGAAAAATTAAGCTAGAGCAATTATACTATGGCTTTAGGGTGCAATTGATCTAAAATTAACTTATAGTTGTATGATCAATTTTAATCTATGTGTATGGTAAGATGGAGTGGAAGCTAAGCAAATTCTAAACAATCACTTATAACTCTATAGAAAACAAAGCTAGAGATATTACACAATCAAGCATGAATGTAAGGCATGAAATACAAGAGATAAGGCATCACAAACACAAAGATGTATAGTGGTTCGGTGCACCCCAGCACCTACATCCACTCCCCAAGACCTCTTGGGAATTTCACTATAATCCCTCAGATTACAGTCGGTTGTTTTACAAGCTCACAACCCAACTTGTTGTTTTGCGAGATCACAACAACTCGGTCGGTTTTCACAGGCTCACCGACTAGAACCAACCGATTGTTTTCACGGGCTCACAATCCAACCCAGTTGGTTTTCCCAAAGGCTCACCAACCACAACCTTACAACAATTGTTTTCCGGGTTCACAATCAACCCAGTTGGTTTTCCCAAAGGCTCACCAACCACAACCTTACAAAGTTGGTTTTTCCTTTGGCTCACCAACAAACCTTAACCCCTTGATTCAATCCCTTGATTGAATCAAGTTACAAATATAGAGCAAGAGTTTAAATCAAATACAAGCTTCTCAATAAGCAAATATAGCAATATAAATAAGTAAAGTAAAGAGATGAAGCCCTCAAATAATTTGTAGATGGAGGAACTCGGCTTCTTCTTTACTTGACCCTCTTCTGATTTTGCACGAAGTAGAGGATCACCGAGGCAGCACACGGATGGAGAGGAAGCCTTTGGGATTCACTTGGATGCTCTTCTTCTCTCTATTTTACTTTGAATGGCCCTTTTGTGCTTTTGGAAGATTTTCTTGTAATCTCTTTGAAATCTCTTCCCTAAATATTCTCTCCCACTTCCATACCCTCTTCCCTAGCTCTCCTCTTGATTTTATAGCTTTAGAGGGAGTGGAAACAAAAATCTAGCCGTTAGAGACAAAAATAGAGCCGTTGGAATCAAGAAAAAACTAGCTGTATGCCTCCCAGCGTGCTAGAGTCGACTTGGCTGAAGCAGGAGTCGACTCGACTGAAGCAGGAGTCGACTCGGCTGAAATAGGAGTCGACTCGTGAATAGTAGTCTGCCGGCACTGTAGCTGGGAGTCAACTCCGCACTGTAGCACTGAAGTTGGAGTCGACTCGAGATCACTGTAGCGCTGAAAATCAACTTTCTGTCTTTTGTTTGTTCTCAGTCGGAGTCGACTCGTAGAGTATCGGAGTCGACTCGAGCATTGTTTCTTGAAACTCTAGAGTGCCAGAGTCGACTCTAAACTTTCCGGAGTCGACTCGAGGACTATTCTTTTGAATTTTTCTTTAAATTTGCTCCTCCAACTTGAATTCTTTAAACTTGAAACTTGGGCTAATAAATGTAGCTTTCTTACAACTTTCTTGAGAGCTTTGGAGGCCTTCTTGTATTCTTCCAATCTTGCTATGTTCCTTGCAAAATAAATTCTTTCTCCTTGCAACACAAACATTAGTATTTATACTTCAAGGTTTTGTGATCATCAAAATCAATCTTTAAATCAATCTTTGGTCATCAGTCTCCCCCTTTTTGATGATGACAAAACTTGGAGTATATGCAATATAAAATATATGTGTTCTAGAAGTAATGCATAGCTAAGTTGCATGAAGTAGAAATTATATATCTTTTAAAATATACTTCATGATAATGCTTTAGATTTAATCTTAACATAATCAACACATAAAGCATTATGAGCATATACTCAGATATTTTTCCCCCTTTTTGACAACATCAAAAAGGTTGTAAGATAATGAAACATTAAGCACAAAGATAATGGTACTCAAATTTTTTTTTTTTTTTTATAGTACTCTGATTTTCAGTTAATGCATGTCAAATTATTGCAAGAATATGAATCATATAACTCAAGGCAATAATGTCAGAACAAGATTAATTAGCACAGATCAGAGCCAATTAAGATGATTTCAGAGCAAATTATGATGAGAGCACATCGAATGTGATTCCAAGGATAGTTTTCAAATCAAGTGTAGGTGGAATCTTTTTCAAGTTAGTTCAAGGAGTATCAAGACTGATATTCAAAGAAGGCACGAATGGAAATCTAACCTCTCTTCAATAATAAGTATGAAAGCTTGTTCATTTAAGATCTTTTGCCCAATATATAAAGCTTGTTTATCAACATGAGAGCAATTTAATTAATTTTCAGAGTATAAGATCAAAACTTATATACTTGAAAAACATACCATCATGTTGGATCATTAATTCTTAATGACTTCAAAGTTCTTTTATGATAATAAGAGCATTGGGGCACAAATACCAAAATATGGATTCAACACATTATTCTCCCCCTTTTTTATTAAGTTAGAGGCTCTTAAGATCAACTATTTGAATTGCAATTTGGTTCATGATTTATGCATAAAATATATTAACCAAATAACAAGCCTCAAGGTTTATCATAAATTCTTTCTCTCTCCTTTAGTTATAGATTTATGCGATTAAGTTCCATAAAATTTCTTCTTCTGAAATTTTCTTTCTCCCCCTCAATTGATCATTCCATTTAAGAGTTTAGAATTTGAAGATAATGTTCAATAAAATTGTCAATCTCGAAAATATATTTTCTATAAGTTTCAGCTTATTTTCATAAGACTCAAGGTTTGAGATAAGACAATCTTTATAGAACTCATCTCAAAGTATAAACTTATTATATAATTAAAGCAAGTCTTGCAATATAAGGAGGTTCATCAAAATCAATCCATAAAATTCAAGGTATGCATCAAATTAAAGTAACTTTAGGATAAGATACTGAATATCTAAAGCTCCCCCTCAAAAGATGTATTCTTCTTTAATCATTCTTTTCTTTTGTTGAATTTCAGATTTTAATGATAAACGTGAATAAAACTGAAACTTTATGATATCAAGAATGTAGAGTGATCTAGAATTATTCAAAATTTATAGCAATCACTCTTTTTAATCCTTCAAGAACAAGTTATGCTTCCTCTTAATTTTTGAGAAAATGTACTGAAATATTAATCAGAAAATGATTCATTTGAAGCTCAAATTCTTTCAAAAGCATTTACATTTTCTTTCTTTTAAGAATCATTTGAGTGAGCTGAAATGTTTCTAGACTTAAGATCATTCACTCTCTTAATAATATATATATCGATTACTATATATCTATATATTGATGGAAGTATTTTAAATAATTGTAGGAGAGAAAAACATATAGATGATCATTGAAGCTATATAGGTATATTTAGAACTCAATTTCTTAATCATAGTTTTTCAGCAAATGTATACATGAAGCACAAAAAAAAAAAAATAATATCAAATAAAATCCATATATTTAAAAATATTTGTTTGCAATTAAGATCATTGAAATACACATCATTTAGACCAATATTAGTACACTTAAGGATAAGAAAGATATGTTCGGATGCGTATACGAGAAATCAACCAAGGCGTCAAAATTAATTCTGTTTTTCTTATATTAAAATTTTCATTTAGAATCATATTGAGTTATTCTCCTGCAATGACGTGATCATTGAAGCATATAACTAAGTACAAAGATGTAATGATATAAGCATTTTTAAGTTAAGTTTAAGCTTTTATACAAAATCAGATTCTGAATTTTTCATAAGAATTTCAAGAAGGCTTTCACAATTATAATTTGAGATATGTATCTTCTACATTGATGCTCATTCTTAAATCACTAAGATTAAAAACACATATTTCAATAACATTCGAGCCACTTCAGAATTTTTGTATTTAATATTGAGTTGTTGATACAAAATAAAGGGATATTTTAACACAGTATTAGGACATTATGTATCAAAGTTAGGCAAGTAGAAAGATAGATCAAGATCAATTCATTTTGCCTAAATAGAAATATCCTTCTCTTCTTCTTTTTGTAAATCTATTTAACTTTCAAAGATAATCGTGAATAATAAAACTGAAATTCTTTTTAATATTACTTAAAAAAAAACTTTATGTAGTATTTTTAAACATTCAAGCATTGGAACACAAGTTAGTTTGAGGCAAGCCGGTGAAGCAAGACTTGTGAGCAAAGTTAAGACATATTCCAAGTTAAGACATATTTTCAATTCAACTTATCCAAGCATGGAGCATTACAAATATTGGAGAACCCATAATTTCAAAACATCATGCCACATATAAAATATATTATGTGTTAAGTCATGCATTTAAAATATTAAGAACAAGGCATGTCAAGGGATCAAAATCAATTCTTTTCAAATAAACTCCCCCTATGTTAAATATAATCTTGCATTGATTTCATCCTTAAAGTGTGTTTTCAAGTGATTAAAAAATTTGACTTGATTGCTTCTTATATACTTTCATTTGCTTTGTCTTTCATTTTTACTTTCTTATGCTCTATACTCTATTTGCTCCCTATCCGGTGGAGTTGGAAGGGGCACGAGGTACTACCACTAGCCTCCCTCTTGTGCCGTCCCTAATATACCCTACACCGAATAGTTGGGTCAAATAGTGCCGGGTACTACCACTAGCCTCTCCATTGGCACCATCCCTATGATGAGCAATATAGGAAATGTTAAAATGTTCACTTCAAAACTCTCCCTGTTTAGTGTAATTAATTGCGGATTTTATCCCTTTCGCCGAGTCTCATAAATGTCCCAAATATATTATGCTTGTTTTGCTTTTCCTTAAGATTGAAGTATTTGTCTTTACTTAGATTTTACTTCTCTTGAATAATATCATTTTCTTTTCTTTATCTCTCTCTCTTTCGTTATTTTCAAGTAATTTACATGAAAGAGCAGAATAAAGAAATAATCTTAATGTATGCATATAGATGTATATCATGCAACAACATTTTCATTGTGCTCAAGGATTCATAACTTTCTCACAAGTTATTTACATCAAAATTTTAAGCATGATACTTGTGTATTTCATGGTTATGGATATAGGCAAAGAAAGTAATTTAGTTTGGGCAAACCATGAAACAATTTCTAAAGTATAAGTCCGTCAATACATATAAGACATGATATCAAAAATTAATAATTAAAGAATTTAATCATGCCATCAATAAGATTTAAGTTATTGACTTTGCTCAATTAATGTATGAGAGAGGTATCTAAAATTACCTTTCATTCTATATTCTTCAAGCCAAATACCTACTAGATTTCTTATGTACGAACTTTTGGCTGAAGGAGGTCCTCTCTCTTGTTTGCATGTGAATGTTTATTGTATCTTTACATGGAGATATCTTTCAAGTTGAAATCTCTCATTTTCTTGCTCAAGGATCCTGCATTATTAACAAACTCCTTTTCTTTCTTGAAAGAAGTCATTAGTTTCTTCAAGATACAAGACATTCATCCAACATATTTTTTTAACTAGATGACTCAATATAAGATATGACAATAGTTGCATGTTGAGTCACTTTACTCAAGAGATTGCCTAAATATAGTAAGCACATATCACTTGAACTAAAGAGATAGTTTCATTAAACAAGATGGGTTCAAGGACAAGGCATGTGAGGCAATAGAAAGATTCATCAAGATCAAATTAATTTCTTATTTCCAAAATCAATTTAGTTTAGATTCTATTTGCTTAAGATAATTATCAATTAGACATGTTAGCTAAGTTTTAATCAACTTATCTTAAACAATTGTTTCTATCAAAATTCAGATTATGATTTATTTGTTATCAATAAAATATGATTCATTAAAGTTAGATTGAAATTTTGCACAAGGGCAGCATAATGAGCATACAATCTGGTTCTACTAGCTGTATGATAAAATGATTATTCTATCATGCTTCAATACAGCTTTAAAAAACAATAGGATCTACTTTGCTCATTCTTTCAAATTCTCCAAGATGGGGTCATAGACATACCTTCTTCATGCCAATCTTCTAGTTTTCTTGTGGGACTAACTTTGGTCAATGGAAGATCCCCTTTCTTGTTTGGCTTAATTTGGAGTTCGAGAAGAAAATGTTAATTTATTCATTATACATATTTCAAACTCACTTTGCATGAGCTTAGTAAAATCTCCAGTATAAATTTTCATCAGTAGAACAAAAATGATGGCCATCAATGTGTGCTTTGAGCAAGCAAGATATCACAGATTCATCTTTTTAATGTATAGATTTATCATTATTACTTTTTATCAAAAAGTACTCAAGCTTTTATATATCATGCTTTTGATGCTTGTTCCAAATCACATATTACTTTATCATATATGTAATGAGTGTTTTTTAATAAGGTGGTTGTTTTACATAGATCTTTTCTAATGAAATAACCACATAGGAGTGCATTCTACACATTCATTTGACAGAATTAAAGTTCATAAAGCAAGCAAATGATAATGGTGATCTTTACTTCTAATCATGCAAGAATCTTATCAAGATCTATTTCATCTTTTCTTGATTCATCAATTTTTCTTCATTAAGTGCATTCTGAAAAATCCAATTTGGGTTCTAATTATTAACAAGTTTTTTCAGATTGTTATATGTAATAGATTAACCATATACATATATAATTTGATTTTAGTATCTTGATAATAAATCATTAGTCTCATAAAGAATAAAATGAATTGATACTTCTACAACTAGAATCTTTTTATGAATGTTCTATATGCATTGCTTGATGAATGATATCCAAGGATAGAGATATCTTTATCAGATTTGGCATTATTTTCATAAGAACATATCAAGCATAACGTGTATGACTGAAGAATATGAAAGATATGCAATGGTTCATTTTCCATTTTTTAGAAGATCAAAAGGAGTTTCATCAAAAATAGATCTAATAGAAGTCATATGTATGACAAGCAGTGATGATAGCTTTTAAAAATCATTTAAGGTAGATGACTATCATACTCAATTGTCTTTTTCATTTCTTCAAGAATTCTATTAACCCTATTTACTTATGGTGTCCTTGGAGCTGAAATAATTGAATTTAATATTATTTTCTGTATAAACTTTATCAGGATTTGGTTTCAACACTGTGCCATGATACTCTTTATCTTCATAGTTTGGAAACCTTTTTCTTTTGAAAACACTTTTACAAGATTTAGCAAATACAGAAAATACTTCAATTTTATTTGCCAAGAACAAATTCAAATATAAGCTTTTGAAAACTTTAGTGATGGAAATAACATCTTTAGATTTAGAAATTGATTCTTGTTTGTTTCCTTAGTTAACATGCATAGCAAACTTTGGCCTTTCAGAAGATAATCTAAGCCAATGGCAAGGTCTTTTGAGATTAAGTACATACTAGCATGAGGTTGATTTTATATGCCAAAGATTGGTTTCTTTAATCTTGGTATTCATAATGCACATATTCAAAAGCATACCAAGTACACATTATCATATCTATGATCAATAAACAATAATGTCATGGATAAAAACTCTCAATCAAGCATATAGAGAATTCATAGAGTTATTCTTAATAGATTGATTAATCATTTAGCAACTTATCCAATAGTGAGTAAAGCATACTATAAAATGAAGTGATTTGATTATATTTCCAAAAGTATTTTTTATATCACAAAATTGATCAATACTTGCAATTCAGATTTTAATCAAATACTAAAGCAAAAATAATGATGAGATGCAAGATTACTGATTTCATTATTATTATTTTTTATTTAAAATTACTTTTCATAAGTATATTTTAAGTTTCATTTTTTGACGTGTGTCTAGAAGCACCCATTTGTATGGAAAGTTCTATTTGTTCCATGGGTATCTTGGCACACCTATGTCTACATCCTCATATTTTCATTTTGGGTACCCAAGCTTGCTTGGGTCCTTGAGAGTTAGGACATATGGTTCCTTTTGAACCCAAATCTGTTTAATAGTAATAACTTACCATTTGATTTAATTGTACTAGAACTATAGGTAAAGTTGTTATGTCCATTCTTTTGATGTTTGAAATACGTTATCCTTTTTGATGATTTGCTTGACAAATTTAAAACCTTTTCTTTAGGATCATTGCTAAGTGAAGAGTTAAGCCAAATTTTGATTTATCAAAATCAGCATGTTGGCTTTCAAACATCATTTTTAATCTTTCTGAACTTACAGTGAACTTGTTAATAAGAGATTTCAGTTGGTCAACTTCTTCACTCAAGTTTTGGTTTGTTTGATTAAGCTATGATTTTTCTGAATCAATTCTTCTGAATTTAACCTTAAGCTTTTATTTTCAGAATTTAGTTTGTCTTGTATTTCAGCAATAGAATTTCTTTCTTTTGAAATTTGCAAATTTAGCTTTTTAAGATTTTTATTTTTCATAGCTAATTTTCTACATTCACCATACAAATCATGAAAAGCATTTAAAAGTTCATCATAAGAAAATTCTTCTTGAAAATTATTTGATGTAAAAGTAGATTCAGATTTTACCTTATCTTCTTGTGCCATAAAGCAAAAGTTAGTTACCTCTTGTAGTTCTTTGGAGCTAATATCATCATCGTTGCTCCTAGCTTTCATTTCCTTGCTTGACTCTTCCTTGGTCAAAACTTTCTTTCTTTTTATTTCTTTCTTTCTTTCTTCTTGCTTCCTCTTCTTCTTTGTCTTTAGGAAGCTTTTGAATTTTTTTGTTGTTCTTTCTTCCTCGAGTCGACTCGGGTTTACTTGGAGTCGACTCGACTGACTTGAGAGGCGACTCGAGATCTTCGGGAGACGTCTCGTTCTCAGAGGCCGAAGAGTTTGTTTTCTGTCTTTTGAACTGTCCTGCCTCGGAGTCGACTCGGGCTTTATTGGAGTCGACTCGGCTAACTTGGGGGTCGACTCTGAAATACTTGGAGTCGACTCATTCACAGGGTCTCCAAAACTGAGTCTCTGCCTTTCAGACTGTTTTCCTCTAGGAGTCGACTCGGACAAACTGGGAGTCGACTCGGCTGATGTGGGAGATTCTGCAGTCTCACTATTAGTATGTAATTGAAGCACATGTGAGCTAATTTGAGATTTATCATAAATAATTTCTAAAGTATCCCAGATTTCTTTAGCAGATGAGCATGCAGAAATCTTATTAAATATAGTTTCATGGATAGCACAATATAGTATGTTCATAGCATTAGCATTCAATTGTGCTAAGTCTTTTTCATTAATAGTTTGAGAGAGTGTGTGAAGGTCATTTATTATGATATTCCATAAGTAATAGTTTGGTGATTGAATAAAAATGCGCATGCGTGCTTTCCAATATATGTAGTCTATGCCATTAAATAGTAGAGGCCTATCAATTAATTGTCCCTCTTCTAGAAGGACTATCTATTTGAGTTGTCATGATCTTTGGCTTTTGATCGTGAGATCAATAATTAATCTTAGAGCACCTGCTCTGATACCACTTGTTGCCCAAGATGACAACCCAAGAGGGGGGTGAATTGGGTTTTCTAAAAATTGTGTTTCCTAATTTTTTACTTTAAATTGAATGTAACGGAATGATAAGACGTTACTTACTTAAGCTCTAGGTAATTATAAGTAATGCAGTGACAAACTAAGCTAGAGCAATTATACTATGGCTTTAGGACGCAATTGATCCTAAATTAACTTATAGTTGTATGATCAATTTAATCTATGGAATTGTAAGAATAGAGTGAAAGCTAAGCAAGTTCTAAACAATCTCTTATAATCAATTAGAAAATAAAGCTAGAGATATTACACAGTCAAGTATGTATGTAAGGCATGAAACGCAAGAAATACGGCATCACAAACACAAAGATATATAGTGGTTCGGTGCACCCCAGCACCTACATCCACTCCCCAAGACCTCTTGGGAATTTCACTATAATCCCTCAGATTACAGTCGGTTGTTTTACAAGCTCACAACCCAACTTGTTGTTTTGCGAGATCACAACGAACTCGGTCGGTTTTCACAGGCTCACCGACTAGAACCAACCGATTGTTTTCACGGGCTCACAATCCAACCCAGTTGGTTTTTCCAAAGGCTCACCAACCACAACCTTACAACGATTGTTTTCCAGGTTCATAATCAACCCAGTTGGTTTTCCCACAGGCTCACCAACCACAACCTTACAACGTTGGTTTTTCCCTTTGGCTCACCAACAAACCTTAACCCCTTGATTTAATCCCTTGATTGAATCAAGTTACAAGATATTAGAACAAGAGTTTAAATCAAATACAAGCTTCTCACATAAGCAAATATAGCAAATATAAATAAGTAAAGTAAAGAGAAGAAGCCCTCAACCAAATTTGTAGATGGAGGAACTCGGCTTCTTCTTTACTTGACCCTCTTCTGATTTTGCACGAAGTAGAGGATCACCGGGCAGCACACGGATGGAGAGGAAGCTTTGGGATTCACTTGGATGCTCTTCTTCTCTCTATTTTACTTTGAATGGCCCTTTTGTGCTTTTGGAAGATTTTCCTTGTAATCTCTTTGAAATCTCTTCCCTAAATGTTCTCTCCCACTTCCATACCCTCTTCCCTAGCTCTCCTCTTGATTTTATAGCTTTAGAGGGAGTGGAAACAAAAATCTAGCCGTTAGAGACAAAAATAGAGCCGTTGGAATCAAGAAAAAAACTAGCCGTTATGCCTCCCAGCGTGCTAGAGTCGACTCGGCTGAAGCAGGAGTCGACTCGACTGAAGCAGGAGTCGACTCGGCTGAAATAGGAGTCGACTCGTGAATAGTAGTCTGCCGGCACTGTAGCTGGGAGTCGACTCCGCACTGTAGCACTGAAGTTGGAGTCGACTCGAGATCACTGTAGCGCTGAAAATCAACTTTCTGTCTTTTTGTTTGTTCTCAGTCGGAGTCGACTCGTAGAGTATCGGAGTCGACTCGAGCATTGTTTCTTGAAACTCTAGAGTGCCAGAGTCGACTCTAAACTTTCCGGAGTCGACTCGAGGACTATTCTTTTGAATTTTTCTTTAAATTTGCTCCTCCAACTTGAATTCTTTAAACTTGAAACTTGGGCTAATAAATTGTAGCTTTCTTCCAATTTTTCTTGAGAGCTTTGGGAGGCCTTCTTGTATTCTTCCAATCTTGCTATGTTCCTTGCAAAATAAATTCTTTCTCCTTGCAACACAAACATTAGTATTTACGAGCTCACAACGAACTCGGTCGGTTTTCCCAGGCTCACCGACTAGAACCACCCCGATTGTTTTTCTGGGATCACAATCGAACCCTTACACGTTGGTTTTACACTCGGCTCACCAACCAACCTCAATACTCTTGATTCAATGCCCCGATTGAACCAAGCAAAGATAAAGGTGTAGATAAAAGAGACAAACAGAAAAATACAGCTTCTCAAAAGCAGATAAATGGCAATATGAACAATAACGAAGTTAAGAGCCCTCAAACGCTTTTAAGTTGGGAGAAGAGGAAGGGCTTCTTGAACTTCGGGGTCTCCTCTTGAATGTGTAGTCGACTTGAATGCAGGAGAAGCTTCTTTAATTGCTGGAAAGATGTAGGTGGATGCAGTAAATGCAGATCTTCCCTTTTTCTCGTTGAAGAACAAGTTGCAGAGTTGAATGCTTGAATACTTGGAGTGGAATGGTTGTTCTCTCCCTTGCTACAGTCCTCTGTGGCTATTTAAACCAACCCCCACGGAAACTAGCCGTTAGAGAGCTTTTTCTGCCCGTTCTGCACACTCTGTGCAGCCTGACAATGTGTCCGTTGGTGGGTTAGAGTCGACTCGCGCGATCAGGAGTCGACTCGGCTGTAGCGGGAGTCGACTCATACTTTTCCGGAGTCGACTCGGCAACTGTTCCAGATTTGAATTAAAGTTGCCTTCGAGACTGGGAGTCGACTCGTCTTGACCTAGAGTCGACTCGCCAACTTCTGGAGCTGACTTGGCTTTCTCGGAGTCGGCTCATCCCATGAAGTCCGTGGACGTATTTTTTGAATTTGGTCCACTCGAGTCGACTCGACTGTCCTGGGAGTCGACTCGGCGCTCAGAGCCCGAACTCCCTATCTTCTGTCTTTTGGCTCGTCCAGTCTTGGAGTCGACTCGAGCTTCCTCGGAGTCGACTCGGCTCTCAGTTTCCGAAACTTGGTCTTCTGCCCTTTTGATGTGAAGCTGCCTTGGAGTCGACTCTAGCTGTCTGGGAGTCGACTCGAATCTCAGAGGCAGTAACTTGGTCTTCTGTCTTCTTTGTGGTCGCCAGAGTCTCGGAGTCGACTCGCGTAATGCGGGAGTCGACTCGAATCTCAGAGTCCAGAATCTGCCCTCTGACTTTTTCTTTGTGTACTGCTGAGAGTCGACTCTTGCTGTCTTTGGAGTCGACCTGCCAACCATCGGAGTCGACTCGCGTTCCACTGGAGTCGACTCGAATCTCAGACCCGAAAACTGCTCTCTGACTTTTTCTTTGTATTCCTCTTGGAGTCGACTCTTACTACCCTGGAGTCGACTCGGTGAACATCGGAGTCGACTCGCGCACTTCGGGAGTCGACTCGTTGACAGGTTCTGAGTTGAAGCTTTCTGTTCGTCTGTCTGTTCTCAGTCGGAGTCGACTCGTACAGATCGGGAGTCGACTCGAGCCTGTGCCAGTGAACTTGATACGCTTGGAGTCGACTCGTGATACTCTGGAGTCGACTCGAGTCTCAGACTTTGGTTCAAGCTGACTTCTTAACTTATCCAAAAATTATGAACCAAGTCTTGAGACACTTAGACAAGATTTTCACTGAAACACTTAATTGAATTAATTAGTAAACAAGAAATATACTCAAATGCTTTGAGCTCATCAAAATCAAATAGGGTTTTAATCATTCACTCCACAATCTCTCCCTTTTTGATGATGACAAAACATTGAGTATATATAAAGTGAATTGCACAATAAACAATGAAATAAAATCCATAAATGAATTCAAATGTCTGGTAATTCAATTTATCCAAGCTTGAAAGGAGTGAAACAATAAATTTCGGAGTTAAAGCTCCCCCTTTCATTTGGAATTATATAAGCCTTCATCTCATGCAATCAATTGTTTGGCTTATATATATTTAATGATTTAGCTTTCTTAAAAATTCAGATTCTCCCCCTCAACATATGCATTCTACTTTGTTTTGATTCTTTGAATTTCCTTTTAATGCTTTGAAGTTTTTGAACTGAAATTTTGGTTTTTAGAGGAAAAATCTGTCAATTTATTTTTGAGTAGGATTCAGCTAATCTCTGAATATCCCTTGAATAGATTCTGGAGATTACTCCATTAGGAGCCCCAAAAGAGAGATAATGAGCCTCGAGGTACCGAATCCACTTAGAACAAATTTGTGTGTTTTAAGAGTTTATCTTTTTATTGATTTCCATTGATTCCTTTTACATATTTTATACATATTTTTCCTCCTTTTACATATTTTATACATATTTCTCCTTTTACATATTTTATACATATTTCTCCCCCTTTTTGTCATCATATCAAAAAGGAGGTAAACAGAACACACAATCAAACATAGATCAAAAGGCACATTATTGAAGAAAAATGCGGCTACTCATTGTATTAATTTGTATGTAAGTACATTGCAGAATACAATAAGTAACGTAAAGCAATACATGTCAAAGCAAAATACAAAAAGTAGCTACGGTCTCCTCGAGGATGTGGCTCCTCCTCTCGAGGATGTATCTCCTCGAGGCATGCGCTCCACGAGTGATTGGACCGCATTGGTCACGTTCTCTAGCTGGCGAATGATGGCCTGGATGGCCCTGCTCTGTGTCGTATCCAGCTCGAGTACTGACTTCTGCAGTCCGTCCAGCTTGTCGATGAGCACATTCGACAAGCGCTCGGCCCCCGCGGTGGTGGTGGACATGTCACGGCCGATGTCATCCCGCATCCGTCGAGTGGTGCTCGTGACCTCACTCATGCTGTGGAACTGGGCCTGTATCAAGGTCCTCATGTTGTATATCTCTTGCCGCACGTCAGCCGTCATGTCTGTCACGGCTGTCAGGGAAGGGACCAATGCAGAAGATGTGGGCGCAGGAGAGGGAGTAGGCACCGAACCTCGGAGCTCCCGAAGCAACTCATCCCTCAGATCTCGGACTATCTCCTGCCGCAGCTCCCGGAGCTGCTCAGAATCAATGCGGACCTCCATGGATGGTGGAGCCGAGGAGGAAGGTCCAGCGGAGGTGGTAGGAGCAGGAGTGGATGGAAGATCTGGTAAGTTTGGAAAGTCAGAGTCTGGCTTAGGACTGGGGGAAGGTCTGGTGGTCTGTGTGGTGAGGGTAGACTTCCTAACCCAGATCCCCTCTCTCTTCCGAAACCCCATCCTGTGTAGGGTCCCTGCACGCGTGCGATCAGTCCATCGCAATGCGCGAAAGGGTTCCCCCTCAGGAATGGGAATCTCGTACTCCCTAAACAGAAGAGTGAATAGCATGCCGTATGGGAGGGTGAGCCTAGGTCTATCTAGGGGCTCACACAGATACCTATAGATGAGTTTGGGGAAGTTGATTGGAGTGTCCTGAAGAATATAAAACATCAGAGCTAGGTCTCTCTCATTTACAAAATCAAATCTCCCTGTCTTAGGGAAGATGGACCTAGACAATATACTCAAGAGGATCCGCACCTCAATCGGTAGTGAGCTAGCGGATACCTCGTCTAGAGGTGACTGGGGTGGATGCCCTAGAACGGCCGTAAGGGCCTCAACCCTGTCCTCAGGGTGTGTGGGAGCCACCCCTACTTGTGGAAGGTGGAGGATGTGGGCAATGAGATCCTCCGTAACGAACAGAGGGACACCGGCTACTGTGCCCTCGATACCCCCATCTCTCCGATGGACGGTACCGTAAAACTCTCTAACAAGGCCAGGGTAAGTGGGGAGGTCTAATGTAAGGAAAAACTCTAAGCCCTGGACCCTAAGCCTATCACCTATGGTGAACCCTTCCCGGGAGAGATAGTCGAAGTCGACATATCTCCCGGTGGTGACGGCCTTCCCGGCCAATGGCCTCACGGGAACCGCCCTAGGCGGGGAATGAGCCGGAGGTGGTGGCGTCGCGGGATCGTGCCGCGCCTTGGAGCGCCGCTCGGGACGGGCCTCGGGTTGGGACCTCTTCTGGACTACGGTCTTACGCGGCATAATGACCTAAAATGGGAGGAAAACCCTAAGGGACGGTGAAAGGTCGATGGAAAAGGGCTTGGAGACAATCGGGGACGACCTAGGAGTCGGCTCTAGGGCTTGTGAACAGTGGCGGCTGAGAAAGAAAGTGTTTTCGAAACGACAAAGCTAGGGTTAAAAAGTCGGATCCCGACTGCGAGTCGACTCCACTGAGTCGCGAGTCGACTCGACCTCGAGTCGACTCCAGAATATGCGCGAGTCGACTCTTCTTATGTGCCTGTAGACCTCGAGTCGACTCCCGACTATATGCGAGTCGACTCCGCCTCTGCTACCATCTTTGCGAGTCGACTCCCGCAAATGCGCGAGTCGACTCCCCCTTAGGAGCCGACTCTGAAACTTACTCGAGTCGTCTCTAACTTTGGCACGCACCTAAAAATCATGCTATGTTCGTGCCGAATGAGAAAAAATCACTAAATTATGATCTGATTTGATGAACATTGAAAAGAAACTCTATTTTAACCACAATCTAATCATCAAAATCAACGAATCTAGTGAAAACTACCACTAGGATGGATCAATCACTCCTAATCCCCTCCTAAGCACACTAAACCTCTCTTCACTTAGGGGTTTTGTAAAAATGTCTGCTAATTGATCATCAGTACAAACAAATTGGAGTGTCACATCACCATTCAATACATGAACTCTTATGAAGTGATGTCTTATCTCAATATGTTTAGTTCTTGAATGCTGAATTGGATTTTTAGTTCGATTAATGGCACTTGTATTATCACAATTAATGAAAATTTTATCTTGTTTAATGCCATAATCTTCTAGTTGTTGTTTAATCCACAGGATTTGAGCACAACAACTCCCGGCTGCAACATATTCAGCTTCAGTAGTAGATAATGCAACCGAATTTTGTTTCTTGCTAAACCATGAGATAAGGTTTTCTCCTAGAAATTGACACGACCCGCTGGTACTTTTTCTATCAAGCTTACATTCAGCGAAGTCTGAATCTGTGTATCCTATTAAGTTTAGGCTAGATTCTTTAGAGTACCATAGCCCTATATTCTTAGTTCCTATTAAATATTTAAAAATTCTCTTAACTGCAACTAGATGTGATTCTTTAGGATTAGCCTGATATCTAGCACACATGCAAACACTAAACATAATATCAGGTCTACTTGCAGTAAGATACAATAAGGATCCTATCATACCTCGATACAGTTTCTGATCTACAGATTTACCTGATTCATCTTGGTCTAATTTGCATGATGAACTCATGGGGGTGCTGATTGATTTGTTTCCCTCCATATCAAACTTCTTGAGCATCTCCTTGATATATTTGGCTTGATTGATGAAGATGCCTCCTTCAGATTGTTTGATTTGGAGTCCAAGGAAGTAAGTCAGCTCTCCCATCATGCTCATCTCAAATTCACTCTGCATCAAGTTAGCAAATTCTTCGCAGAGACGATTGTTAGTAGCACCGAAAATAATATCATCAAGATAAATCTGTACTAACAGCATATCTTGGTTTTTCTTTTTCAGAAATAGAGTTGTATCTACATTACCCCTAGAGAACTCATATTCTAATAGGAATTTGCTAAGTCTCTCATACCATGCTCTAGGTGCTTGTTTCAAACCATAAAGTGCTTTGTTCAATTTATAAACATGATTAGGGTATTGATGATTTTCAAAATCAGGAGGTTGTTCTACATATACCTCCTCATTAATATATCCATTTAAAAATGCACTTTTTACATCCATTTGAAATAGTTTGAAGTCCTTAGAGCATGCATATGCTAATAATAATCTAATAGCCTCAAGTCTATCTACAGGAGCAAAGGTTTCATCAAAATCTATACCTTCTTCTTGATTATACCCCTTTGCTACTAGTCTAGCCTTATTCCTTATTACAGTTCCATTTTCATCAAGTTTATTTTTATAAATCTATTTAGTACCTATAATTGGATATTCAGAAGGTCTCTCAACTAGATTCCACACTTTGTTTCTAGTAAATTGGTTTAGTTCTTCTTGCATTGCATTTATCCAATTTACATCATTTTCGGCTTCTTCTATATGTTTGGGCTCAAAGTGTGAGACAAAAGCTAGATGGTTATTCAAATTCCTAAGAGATGCTCTAGTCCTAACCGGTTGAGATGGATCATCTAGAATTAGTTCCTTAGGATGCCCGTGAGCATACCTCCAAGCTTTAGTTAGCCCATGATCCACAATAGCCTCTTGGCTTGATGATGCTCCTTCACTCAACTTTTGATTATCATCTTGTAATGCCATCTCATCTATCTTTTCTTCAAGAATTTCAACATCATCATCAAAATTATCTTTCTTACTAGAGGAGATGTCACTAGAATCATCAAATACAACATGTATAGATTCTTCTATAACTAAGGTTCTTTTGTTAAAGACTCTATAGGCTTTGCTAGTTGTAGAGTAGCCTAAGAAAATTCCCTCATCAGATTTAGAGTCAAATTTACCTAGATTATCTTTCCTATTATTATGAACAAAACACCTACATCCAAAAACATGAAAGTAATTAACTTTTGGTTTTCTGTTTTTCCAAAGTTCATAAGGTGTTTTCTTTATGATGGGTCTCAATAGAACTCTATTTAATATATGACAAGAAGTATTGATGGCTTCTCCCCAAAAGTACTTAGGGAGGTTACTTTCACATAACATAGTTCTAGCCATTTCCTCTAGAGTTCTATTTTTCCTCTCCACAACTCCATTTTGTTGTGGTGTCCTAGGTGCAGAAAAATTATGGGTTATCCCCTTTTTACTACAAAATTCCTCAAATGACTGATTTTCGAATTCGGTACCATGGTCACTTCTAATAGCTATTACTGAGGTATCTCTAGCATTGGTTACTTCTTTATGGAATTTCTTAAAAACAGAAAATGCTTGATCCTTATGTGCTAGGAACATGACCCATGTGTACCTAGAATAATCATCTACAATAACTAGACCATATTTATTTTCACCTAGGCTTGTTGTTCTAGTTGGTCCGAATAGATCCATGTGTAATAATTCTAGAGGCCTAGAGGTAGAGACACATTTTATGGATTTAAATGAGTTCCTAGATTGTTTGCCAAATTGACATGCTTCACATATTTTGTTCTTTTCAAATTTTAATTTTGGCAAACCTATCACGGAATCTCTTTTAACTAGTTTAGTTATTGTGTCCATGCTTGCATGACCTAACTTACGGTGCCACAACCAACTAGCATCATTATCCTTAGTTTCATTAACAACTAGACATTGGTTATGTTTTGCAAGATCTTCAAGGTCTACAACATATACATTTCCTCGTCTAATTCCTTTAAAAACTAAACTATTATCATTAGGGTTTGTTATAATGCATAGTGATGGTTTAAACATAACATCATACCCTTTATCACATAATTGACTAATGCTTAATAAGTTATGTTTAAGACCATCAACATATCTAACATTATCAATATAAGTAGAAGGGGTGATTTGAACTTTACCAATACCAATGATGTGACCTTGGTTGTTGTCTCCAAAAGTCACAGCACCTCCCTTCTTAGCTTCAAGGGTGAAAAATTGATCCTTGTCACCCGTCATGTGTCTTGAGCAGCCACTATCCAAGTACCAGCAGTTTTTGTTGACCTTGGCTGCAAGACACTCCTACACAAGTAGATCATATAATCTTAGGTACCCAAGTTTTCTTGGGTCCTTCATAGTTAGTCAAGTTGGTTCCTTTTGGAACCCATACCCTTTTAATTTTCCTTTTTGTTTTACTTTTCCTATAGTCACATACATTTGCCTTATGTCCTATAGTCCCACAACAAAAGCAGGTTATTTTCTTAGTTTTAGTTTCCTCAGCTTTAACAAAGAAGTTGCTAAGAAGTTTTTGTTTATTTCTTGGTTTATACCCTAAACCCGCTTTATTAAATACTGCTCGTTGATTATTGAGTATCATATTTAACTTTTCAGAGCTATATGTAAATTTTTCAACTAAGGATTTGTATTTGTTAAGTTCTTTAGTTAGTGTTTGATTTTCTGCTTTTAGATCATTAAGTTCTTTTGTGAGATCCTTATTTAAGATTTGTTTATGTTTTTTAAGTTCTGAAAATTTCTTAGTTAGTTTTTCATTATCTTTAGTTAAGGTATTAGTCTTTTGAGTTAAAAGTTGGTTGCTTGTCTTAAGTTCTATATTTTCTTTGGTGATTAAATCCTTATCCTTAACTAATTTATCGTATTTATGTAGGTATGATTGATTAGCGGTTTTTAGTTCTTTATTCTTAAGATTTATGGCCTTATATTCTATCATTAATTCATTAAATGCATCATAAAGTTCATCAAAAGAAAAATCAAGATGCGATTCGGAAGTTACCTCATTTTCATTGGCCATGAAGCAGAAATTGGCCTTTTCTTCTTGTTCATCATCCGATGAAGAGGATGATGAGTCGGAGTCGGATAGTGTTGTGACAAGAGCCTTCTTCTTCTTGTACTTGCTCCCCTTTTTCAGTAAAGGGCACTCAGCTCTTATGTGACCTGGCTTCTTGCACTCGTAACACCCAATCCCCTCATTTTCCCTTTCCTTACCTTTGTCCTTGCGGTAGGAATTAGAGGGGCCTCTCCTTTGATGATAGAACTTTTTGTGGTTGATGAATTTTCTGAATTTGCGCAAAAGAAGTGCCTCACCATCATCTTCCTCATGTTCTTCTTCTTCACTGCTGCTACTGCAAGATAAGTCCTTGTTAGATGAAGTAGATTTTAGAGCTATTACCTTTTTCTTATGGGAGGACTCTTCCTCGTTGTGTTGTTTCATGGTTAGCTCGTGCGTCATTAGGGATCCAAGAAGCTCCTCAAGTGGTAATTTGTTCAGGTCCTTGGCTTCTTGGATTGCGGTCACTTTAGCTTCCCATGACCTTGGTAGACACCGAAGGATTTTCCTGACAAGCTCACTGTTAGTATAGTTCTTGCCAAGGCTTTTTAGGCCATTGACAATGTCAGTAAACCTAGTAAACATGCATGTAATTGTTTCATTAGAATCCATTTTAAATAGTTCATATTTATGAACCAAAATATTTATTTTGGATTCTTTGACTTGATTCGTGCCCTCATGGGTCACTTCAAGTCTGTCCCAAATCTCTTTTGCAGAATTGCAAGTAGAGACCCTATTGAATTCATTTCTATCTAAGGCACAATAAAGCACATTCATAGCTTTAGAGTTTAGTTGTGCCTTTCTCATGTCATGTTCATCCGAATCCTTTTCTAGTTTGGGTACCGTGACACCCTCTACATATATGGATGGGATGTATGGCCCATTTACTACAATGGTCCACATCTCATAGTCTTGGGCTTGGATGAATATTGTCATCCTAGCCTTCCAATATGAGTAGTCAGATCCATTAAAGAATGGGGGTCTTTGGGTGGACTGACCCTCAATGTGGAAAGATCCAAATGGGGTTGTCATTTTGATCTTTTACTCTTGGGTGGAAGAGTTTAGGCTCTGATACCACTTGTTGCCCAGATAGACAACCCAAGAGGGGGGGTGAATTGGGTTTTAAAATAATTTAGATATTTAAAACGTTGTGGATGACTAATTAAAACTATTGCAAGTTGTTTAATTAAATGCTATGTGCTGTGAGTGATAAGAGAGGAAGAAGAAGAGAGACAATCAAACACAAACACCAAGTTTTATAGTGGTTCGGAGCTAACCCTTGCTCCTACGTCCACTCCCCAAGTCTCACTTGGGAATTCACTATAACCCCCTTGGATTACAGCCGGTTGTTTTCCAAGCTCACAACCAAACTTGTTGTTTTACGAGCTCACAACAAACTCGGTCGGTTTTCCCAGGCTCACCGACTAGAACCACCCCGATTGTTTTTTCGGGATCACAATCGAACCCTTACACGTTGGTTTTACACTCGGCTCACCAACCAACCTCAATACTCTTGATTCAATGCCCCGATTGAACCAAGCAAAGACAAAGGTGTAGATAAAAGAGACAAACAGAAAAATACAGCTTCTCAAAAGCAGATAAATAGCAATATGAACAATAACGAAGTTAAGAGCCCTCAAACGCTTTTAAGTTGGAGAAGAGGAAGGGCTTCTTGAACTTCGGGTCTCCTCTTGAATGTGTAGTCGACTTGAATGCAGGAGAAGCTTCTTTAATTGCTGGGAAGATGTAGGTGGATGCAGTAAATGCAGATCTTCCCTTTTTCTTGTTGAAGAACAAGTTGCAGAGTTGAATGCTTGAATACTTGGAGTGGAATGGTTGTTCTCTCCCTTGCTACAGTCCTCTGTGGCTATTTAAACCAACCCCCACGGAAACTAGCCGTTAGAGAGCTTTTTCTGCCCGTTCTGCACACTCTGTGCAGCCTGACAATGTGTCCGTTGGTGGGTTAGAGTCGACTCGCGCGATCAGGAGTCGACTCGGCTGTAGCGGGAGTCGACTCATACTTTTCCGGAGTCGACTCGGCAACTGTTCCAGATTTGAATTAAAGTTGCCTTCGAGACTGGGAGTCGACTCGTCTTGACCTAGAGTCGACTCGCCAACTTCTGGAGCTGACTTGGCTTTCTCGGAGTCGGCTCATCCCATGAAGTCCGTGGACGTATTTTTGAATTTGGTCCACTCGAGTCGACTCGACTGTCCTGGGAGTCGACTCGGCGCTCAAAGCCCGAACTCCCTATCTTCTGTCTTTTGGCTCGTCCAGTCTTGGAGTCGACTCGAGCTTCCTCGGAGTCGACTCGGCTCTCAGTTTCCGAAATTTGGTCTTCTGCCCTTTTGATGTGAAGCTGCCTTGGAGTCGACTCTAGCTGTCTAGGAGTCGACTCGAATCTCAGAGGCAGTAACTTGGTCTTCTGTCTTCTTTGTGGTCGCGGAGTCTCGGAGTCGACTCGCGTAATGCGGGAGTCGACTCGAATCTCAGAGTCCAGAATCTGCCCTCTGACTTTTTCTTTGTGTACTGCTGAGAGTCGACTCTTGCTGTCTTTGGAGTCGACCTGCCAACCATCGGAGTCGACTCGCGTTCCACTGGAGTCGACTCGAATCTCAGACCCGAAAACTGCTCTCTGACTTTTTCTTTGTATTCCTCTTGGAGTCGACTCTTACTACCCTGGAGTCGACTCGGTGAACATCGGAGTCGACTCGCGCACTTCGGGAGTCGACTCGTTGACAGGTTCTGAGTTGAAGCTTTCTATTCGTCTGTCTGTTCTCAGTCGGAGTCGACTCGTACAGATCGGGAGTCGACTCGAGCCCGTGCCAGTGAACTTGATACGCTTGGAGTCGACTCGTGATACTCTGGAGTCGACTCGAGTCTCAGACTTTGGTTCAAGCTGACTTCTTAACTTATCCAAAAATTATGAACCAAGTCTTGAGACACTTAGACAAGATTTTCACTGAAACACTTAATTGAATTCATTAGTAAACAAGAAATATACTCAAATGCTTTGAGCTCATCAAAATCAAATAGGGTTTTAATCAATCACTCCACAAGACCTAAATTAAAACCTCCTCAATCAAGTCGAGAGTGAACCAACATGAGCAAGTCATATTAGATTAATTGATCTAATTGGTGTCTAGGAAAGCATGAAAGGTGGTTACTTAATTAGGACCTCACTCTCTGAGTAAGGGGAGCCTCTCACCTGCTTACCTGGCCAATTGTTCGATTACCTCTTATGAAGAGCTCAAGTTGCAAACACTAAGATCTGATTAACCAATATTAAGTCAATAGGTCTTCCACTGTAGTAGAGCTGCTAAGGTCTTTCTGATGTTGATTTGTCTCGGCTGGATACAGTGGGCAAGTTGCATCGGGGGGCTGGACCTCTCTATAGAAATGAGATGTTGTAGGGTAAAGGTGGGGTTGGGTACCAATAACTGTTAGGTGAGGACCCAATGACGACTTTATTTCTACGGTTATACGGTGGGTCTGACTTAACTAAGAAATGGGACCAATAACTGTTAGGTGAGGTCTTCATAACTTAGAGACCAAGTTGCACTGCAACATGCTTGAGAAGCATTGTACAAGAGTTGTACACTCATCCATCTATGTGTCACCAATAACTGTTAGGTGAGGTGCCATGTAGATTGGTGAGACCGCAGTACCTACTAGAAATCCTAGTCGCGTAGGATTTTCGTTTTCTTACCAGGGGAGTGTAAGGGATTCGAGAAAATAGTGGGAGGTACATTTGTTCTAAAAGACCTTAGAACAGATTAAGGATCAAGTACAAAAGTCTAACTAGAATCTTTACTCTCTGCAGATCATAATGTCAGCCTCAAACCCTTTGACCCGTATTCTTGAGACCAACCGATTGACTGGAACCAATTACAAGGACTGGCTAAGAAACCTCAAAATTAATTTGAACTGTGAGAAAATAGGCTACATACTCGATTCAGATATCCCCACACTACCAATACGTGCTACTGATGTTCAGCATGAGATGCATCAAAAGTGGATGGATGATGACATTAGAGTCAAGTGCTATATGATGGCATCCATGTCCAATGAACTCCAATGCCAGCATGAAAATATGAAGACTGCTAGGGACATACTGGCACACTTGCAAGAGTTGTATGGTGAGCAGAGTCGCACAGCTCGTTTTGAAGTGTCCAAAAGGCTCTTCAAAGCAAAGATGCGCGAGGGGCAGTCCGTCCATGATCACGGTCTGACTATGATCAAGGACCTAGAGGAGCTTGAGAAGCTCGGTATGAACATGCACAAGGAATTGCAAGTAGATCTGATCCTTCAATCCCTACCTGATTCATTTGGACAGTTTATAGTAAACTACCACATGAATAAGATTGAATGCACTAAGACTGAACTGATAAATATGTTGGTAACTGCTGAGGGAGCCTTGAAAGGTTCAAGGGGCAATGTCGTTGCTGCTGAGTTGACTTCTGGTTCCAAGAGAAAGTCTACTTGGAAGAAAAAGAAGCCTGCTAACAAGCAGAAGAAAGACAAGAAGCCAAAGAAGGAAGTTCAAAAGAAAAAGGCTAATGACAAAGGAAAATGTTTCCACTGGAATGTCGACGGCCACTGGAAGAGAAACTATCCTTCATACCTCGAGAGCCTGAAGAACAAGAAAGGTGACACACCTTCAGAAGGTATAGACTTGCTCATAATTGAAACTATTCTAACGGTTTCTTCTACTTCTAGTTGGGTTATAGATTTTGATTCTAGTGCTCATTTGTGCACTACCATGCAGGGTCTAAAGGAAAGTAGAAGGCTGGCGGAAGGTGCGGTAACCCTTCGGGTTGGCAACGGGGCAAAAGTTGCTGCTGTGGCTGTGGGCACCTACCAGCTGCGACTACTGTCTGGTTTTAGTTTATTACTTAGAGACTGCTATTATGTATCTGCTGCTAGCAGAAATTTGATTTCTGTTTCATGTCTAGCACAGGAAGGTCATGTTTTTATATTTGACAAAGACTGCTGTTCTATTTATTTCGAAAATAAAATAGTCGCACGTGGTTTTATGATTGACAGTCTCTATCATTTGCATATGGATGTATCTGTAAATGTGTCTGAGCAAGAAGTGAGTGCCAAAGGATCCAAGAGATCCAGGGATGAGATAAACTAAAAATATTTGTGGCACCTCAGGCTTGGCCATATTGGAGAGGACAGAATGAACAAAATGGATAAAGATGGGCTTCTCGGCTTATTGACTTCCGAGTCATATCCAGTTTGTGAGTCCTGTCTTCAAAAAAAAATGACTAGATAGCCCTTTGTAGGACATGGGGAGAGGACCACTGAAATACTTACCCTGGTACACACAGATGTGTGTGGCCCATTCGATGTGCAAGCTAGGGGATGTTATTCGTACTTCATTATCTTTACCGATGATTATTCACGGTATTGGTATGTGTATCTTATGAGACACAAGTCTGAATCTTTTGAAAAGTTCAAGAAGTTCAAGAATGAAGTAGAAAAATAAACTGGAAAACCTCTTAAGGCTTTTTGATCAGATCGAGGAGGAGAATACCTTAGTGGAGAATTCCGGGACTATCTCAAGGACAATGGCATAGTCTCACAATGGACTCCTCCGGGTACACCTCAACTCAACGGGGTGTCAGAGAGGAGAAATCGGACTCTATTGGATATGGTCCGGTCCATGATGAGCTTCACTGATCTACCGATGTTTCTTTGGGGAGATACCTTACTTACCGCAGTATATCTACTGAATAGAGTTTCCTCTAAATCTGTTTCTACCACACCGTATGAGATATGGCATAGTAAGAAACCAAGTCTTGGTCATCTCAAGATTTGGGGATGTCCGGCCCACGTCAAAAGACTACAGGCGGACAAGCTAGAGGCTAGGACCATAAGTGCTCGTTTTATAGGATATCCTAAAGAGTCATTAGGATATAATTTTTATGTCTCAGAGGATCACAATGTGTTTGTGAGCCGTCACGCCATCTTCTTGGAAAACCAGTTTATCCTTGATAGAGGCAGTGGGAGGAAAATTAAGCTTGAAGAGAAAGTCTCTGAAAAGCAACGAGTCATGGATCCTATCGAACCCATTCATACAAAGCTAGTACACGATGTCCCTCAACCACCTCGCAGATCTAGTAGGGTCTCCCATCCTCCCGATAGATACTTAGGTATACTAGAAGAGGATACCGAGGAAATGTTCCTAGTGCGAGATAGGGATCACATACAAGATCCCAAAACCTACAACAAGGCGATATCTGATATCGATTTCGAAAAATGGTTGGAAGTTATGAAATCAGAGTTAGACTCCATGCATTCCAACCAAGTCTGGACCCTAGTAGATCCACCAAAAGGTATTGAACCTATTGGATGCAAATGGATCTACAAAAGGAAGATAGGTTCGGATGGAAAGGTAGAGACCTATAAAGCAAGGCTAGTGGCGAAAGGGTATAGTCAACGTGAAGGCATTGACTATCAGGAGACCTTTTCACCTGTAGCCATGCTGAAATCCATCCGAATATTGCTTGCCATTGCAGCATTTCATGATTATGAAATCTGGCAGATGGATGTGAAAACTGCTTTCCTGAATGGATATCTTGATGAAGATATCTATATGGAACAGCCTTTGGGTTTCACTTCCAGTGATGGAGATTACAAGGTCTACAAGCTGCAAAGGTACATATATGGACTAAAGCAAGCATCTCGGAGTTGGAACACTCGTTTCGATGACGTAATCAAAATGTTTGATTTCATAAAAAACGAAGAGGAACCCTGTGTTTACAAAAAGATTAGTGGGAGTGCTGTCGTATTTCTCATACTGTACGTGGACGACATCCTTCTAATAGGGAATGATATTCCCATGCTAACCTCGGTCAAGGTCTGGTTGTCAAAAGAGTTCTCCATGAAAGACCTTGGAGAAGCATCCTATATTTTGGGAATAAAGGTCTATAGAGATAGATCTAAAAGGATGCTTGGCCTATCACAGAAGTTGTACATAGAGAAAGTGCTGAAAAGGTTCAGCATGGAAAACTCTAAAAGGGGTCTCTTACCCCTAAGGCATGGAATTCATCTCTCCAAGAAGATGTGCTCCAACACATCTGAAGAGATTCAATGCATGAGCAAGATCCCCTATGCATCAGCAATAGGGAGCCTCATGTACGCCATGCTATGTACACGACCTGATATAGCCCTTACTGTGAGTGTCACAAGCAGATATCAGTCGAATCCAGGTGAAGAACACTAGACAGCTGTGAAGAATATTCTTAAGTACTTGAGAAGAACTAAAGATTTATTTTTGGTCTTTGGAGGATCATCAGAGTTAAAGTTAGAAGGGTACACAGATTCAGACTTCATGACTGATGTCGATGATAGAAAGTCAACATCTGGATATGTGTTCTTGTGCAATGGTGGTACGGTGAATTGGAAAAGTTCTAAACAACCGATGATTGCTGATTCTACTATGGAAACTGAATACATCGCCGCCTCTGAAGCTACTAAAGAAGGCTTCTGGTTCAAGAAATTCATTGTAGAGTTGGACGTGATGACATCAGATGCCATAACACTCTACTGCGATAATAATGGCGCCATAGCTAGAGCGGCGCTTCCACCTCATACGCGACTATGTTGAGAAGAAGTATGTCGAGGTGCAGAGAGTAGACTCCGCGGACAACGTGGCAGACCCATTCACTAAGCAGCTGAGTCAGCAAAAGACTGAAGCCCACCTTGAGAAGATGGGCCTAAGATATATGACCAATTGGCTTTAGTGCAAATGGGAGATTGTTAGATGTATGCCCTAGAAGCCAATCTGGCTGACACATTGTTAATTCTAGAAACATAATTTTGTACTTGACTATTTATTATTGAATAAATAAAAGGCATCTTTTTATTCATATTATTTATGTGTCTATGAATCGTCCAAGAATTAATAAGATGATGATGCTTATTCTTAAGAGTTAAGAATTTGAGCCATGCATCATTGATTAATTTCTGAATGCTCTAGATCAATGGATCATCACAAGGACGGTGATCGATCTGATCAGTGCACACATTGCTTTCCTTATGGATGGACGAGACTCGAGTCCACAGTGTGGCGATACTGAAGTAATAGTGCAGGTGCTTGTTAAGAACAAGGGTACTGAGCGTGACCAAGACAAGAAGTCACTTGGATGTCTATCCACTCGTCAGTGACTTGCTTGATATTACAGTAGTGTGACTGGTCATTTGACCTGCGATGCTTCGGCTACTCACAGTGAGATTATTGTAGCTTGACTGCACATATACATGGTATCTAGCCATATGGGTCCATGCAGTGTAGATTGGCTGCAGTAGGTTCACTGTAGGAGTAGGGTATGCACCTATAAGGAATCTATCGACCTTGATAGATAAGGAGAGATCCTATATGATTTATAAGATTGAGTTCGTAAGACCTCGGCCGGGGCAGATTGCACAGTGGAGAAAGAGTTCTCCGCTCTCGAACTTAAGTCGAATAAATCTTGACATATGACAGACGAAGGGGTTTGACGAGTTATCCATGACCTCCGTCCTGTAGGGATCCACGATAGAAGGACTGTATCACATGATAACTGCACCTAGAGTTTCATCATTCTATTCTACTGGGTAGCCACTACATGCTGCTAGGTGTCACTGGTGGATGGTGGGACTCATAAAGATTATCTCGATGATCGATAAACCCTAATGAGTAGAGTTGGAATCGTTCCAATCTATTGAAAGGAGTTTTTAATGATATTATGATAGAGATCACAATATATCTCACTACCAGTCAGAGTAGAACCTATGGGGTCACACACACTAGAGGCATTGACCGATCCGATGGTTGAATCGTGATTAGGAATCATAAGTAATCAATTCGATTGATAATAAGTTGAAGAAGGAACAAAGAAAATTAATTAATTGGACTTAAAAAAAGAATCCTACTTGGAGTAGGATTCCTAGAGTCCTAATTGGATTAGGACTAGGATTCCTACTTGGACTGGGATTCCTACTTAGACTGGAAATCCTATTTGGAGTAGGACTAGGATTCCTACTTGGAGTAGGATTCCTATAATCCTAATTAGATTAGGAGTTCTGAATTAAATTTGGATTCCTACTTGGAGTAGGATTCCTAGAGTCCTAATCGGATTAGGACTTCGAATTCAAATTAGAGTCCTAATTAGATTAGGACTAAAATTAAACAAGTCCTAATTGGATTAGAATTTCTTAAGTCCTAATTAATTATTAATCTAATGAATCAACATGACTCCTAATTGGATTAGGATTGAAGAGTTCAATTGAGTCATGGTTCATTCGAGTTCTAATTGAATTAGGACTAGCAAAGATTGAACCCAATTGATTCATAATTTGGTTAAAGCCTAATTGGATTAGGACTTAGCCATAAGAGGGACTCCTAATCCTCCTTAGAGGAGGATTAGGGCATCACAAGAAGGAGGGGATCACGCCCCTCCCCCTTCTCATCTTGGGTGCGGCATGAAGAGAGGGGCCGGCGCCCCTTTTTGGAAGAAAATAAGGCTCCACACCTTTAAAAGAGGGACCTCTTGGCGGAACCCTAAGGTAATAGAAGCCCTTCTTCTAGCCGTGGCCTCCCTCTCCTTCTCCTTGTGTTTCAGCTGCCATCAGCAAGAAGGAAGAAAGAAGTGCTTGGCGGCCTCCTCCTATTCCCTTCCTTCTTCCAACGTTAGGGAAAGTAAAGGGGATGCAAGCAAGCTTGGTTTCTTCATCCACTTGCATCCTTCTTCTTCCTCCTCCCAAGCACAATCAAGGGTTGATTAAGAGGGAGGACATCAGCCATCAAAGTTATCTCTGCAAGGGAGCTAGCACCCCGGGGAGATTGAAAGCTTGGATCGGTTCCTGCTTCGTGTGGATACCCGTAGAGGCCGGGCACTTGAACAGCTTCAAGCGAACCTTCATCCGAAACCACGATCATCAGTTTGCGGTGATCATCTACCCGCACAAGGTGAAGATCTAATCTTCTAATGTTTTTAAAAAGTTTTTAAATCTTATCTATCTACGAACGGTTTTAAACAACGTTCATGCGATGAACGGTTGATCCCACGCATGCCTCTTCCGCTGCATCTAAAATTTTTTGAAATTTTTCTGCGGTATGGGCGGGTTCCTAACATGTACAAGTCAAGTAAGCGTCCTATAATAGATAATATCACGGATGTCTACCTTTGGCATCATAGGCTAGGTCATATTAACAAGAACAGAATGAACAGGTTAAGTAAAGAGGAAATCCTCAATGTTAATGAATGTGAATCATTGATAACTTGTGAGTCATGTCTTCTTGGTAAGATGACCAAATCACCTTTTACTGGAAAAGGTGAACGAGCCAGTGATTTATTGACTCTTGTACATTCTGATGTATGTGGGCCAATGAGCACGGATGCTAGAGGTGGATATTCATATTTCATTACATTTACAGACGACTTTTCTAGGTATGGTTATGTCTATTTAATGAGACATAAATTTGAATCATTTGAAATGTTCAAATTATATCGTAATGAAGTAGAAAAACAAACTGAAAAGAGTATTAAAACTCATCGATCAGATCGAGGAGGTGAATACCTCTCCAGTGAGTTTTTGACATATCTAGGAGAAAATGGGATTCTCTTCCAATGGACTCCTCCTAGTACACCACAATATAATGGTGTGTCAGAAAGTTGAAATCAAACTCTATTAGACATGGTTCGATCCATGATGGAGTTTGCTGATCTGCCCATATCCTTTTGGGGATATGCTCTTGAGTCAGCCTACTATATTCTAAATAAGGTTTCAAGTAAGTCTGTAAATAAAACACCACATGAGATGTGGACTGGACGTAAGCCGATGCTCTCTCACCTTAGGGTTTGGGGGTGTCCAGCATACGTCAAATGTTTGAAGATAGACAAACTTGAACCCAAGTCTGACAAATATTTCTTTGTTGGTTATCCTAAAGAAACTAAAGGATATTACTTCTAGTTTGCTGAAGAATAAAAGTTGTTCGTAAGCAATAGAGCTGTTTTTCTAGAGAAAGAATTTCTTAGTGAATGAACTAAAAGCTCTAATGTTGAACTCAGAAAAGTTCAACATGTAGAAGACCCGACACCATCCACTGAACCAATTGAATTGGAGTTGATTAGATCAGATCCAGAACCCATCTTAGATGCACCATTAAGGCGATCAGGTAGAGTACCACATCAGCCGGACAGATACTACGGTTTCTTGGTTCGGAACGGAAATCCTATCGAACTTGATGAAAACGATGAGGATCCAATCACATATATGGATGCAATGCAGAGGTATGACTCTGATAAATGGCTTGGAGCCATGCAATCCAAAATGGAATCCATGAAGGTCAATGATGTATGGACATTAGTTGACCCACCCGAAGGGATTAAACCCATAGGGTGTAAGTGGATATTCAAAAGAAAACGGGGCGCAGATGGAAAGGTAGAGACCTATAAAGGCCATCTGGTTGCCAAGGGATATCGTCAACGTTATGGTATTGACTATGATGAAACATTTTCTCCTGTGGCAATGCTCAAGTCCATTCGGATTGTGCTTGCGATAGCAGCACATTTAGACTATGAAATCTGGCAAACGGATATAAAGACCGTATTTCTAAATGGAGATTTAGAAGAGAAAGTGTATATGATACAACCTGAAGGTTTTACATCTGCAGATGAGTCTAAAGTGTGCAAGCTTCAAAGGTCCATTTATGGATTAAAGCAAGCTTCTCAGAGTTGGAACATACGCTTTGATAAGGTAATCAAAATGTATGGCTTCATTAAAAATGAAGAAGAACCCTGCATTTATAAATGGGTCAATGGTTCAGCAATCATATTTCTAGTTTTGTATGTGGATGACATTCTTTTAATCGGAAATGACATTCCTGTATTACAAGGAATAAAGGTTTGGCTATCATCTCAATTTGCCATGAAGGATTTGGGAGAAGCATCTTACATCCTAGGGATAAAGATATATAGAGATAGATCTAAAAGATTGCTTGGATTATCCCAATCCACATACATTGATACTATACTGAAGAGGTTCAGTATGATTAATTTCAATAAAGGCTATCTTTCGATGGGCCATGAAATTAACCTCTCTAAGAGAGATTGTCCGACAACCCTTCAAGAAAAAGAGAGTATGGATGGAATTCTATATGCTTAGGCAGTGGGATCTATAATGTATGCCATGACATGTACTAGACCAGACTTGGCATACTCACTAAGAGTAGTGAGCAGATACCAGTCTGATCCAGGTAGCAACCACTAGAAGGTTGTGAAAATCATTCTTAGGTATTTGAGAAATACTAAAGACCAGTGGCTTGTCTATGGTGATTCTTACTTAAAACTTGAAGGATATACCGATTCAGTTTTCAGACAGGTCAAGATGATAGCAAGAGCGTGTCGGGATATATCTTTACTCTTAAGGATGGGGCCATCTGCTGGAAGAGTTCCAAGCAGCATACAAGTTCCAAGCAGCATACAGTGGCAGATTCTACATGTGAAGCAGAATACATCGCAGCATCTGATGCAGCCAAGGAAGCTGTATGGTTGCGCAAGTTCATCACCGAGCTGGGAGTGACACCTTCCATTGATGGTCCAGTTTCTATATTTTGTGATAATATTGGAGCCATAGCTCAGGCAAAGAACCAAAAGCACATCAGCGGATCAAGCATATTCTGCGACGCTATCATCTAGTTTGAGAGATTATAAAACGAGATGATATTGATCTTCAGAAGATTGACACAAAAGAAAATTTGGCTGACCCATTTACCAAAATCCTCGGCATCAAAGAGTTCAACGAACACAAGTCGAAGATGGGTATTGGATACTATGCCGATTGGCTTTAGGCTAAGTGGGAGTTGTTGGGAATTGTATCCTAAATGTCAATCGTCAGCATATTGAAGATTGAATTTTGTAAATGAATTGACAAATTAATAAAGTGTTATTTGGCATTATTCATCATTTCATCTTCAAATGAACTCTTATATGATGAAGTCCTTAGAACTTGTTTTATGATAAAGGAGGATTTATCTTCAAGTCCTTAAAATTGTTCGCAATCAAATGATATGCTGTTACAAGGATGACAGTATTATCAAGATTAGGTCGTTGTGTGACATATATGTTGGTTGTCTTCTTAACCAAAGAGTGTGGAGACACTGATATGTCATATAGATGAAGTGTAGGAGTACATTTCACAGAATGTGACCAATTTCGGAATACTTTACTGTCAAGAGATGTTTCGAGTGGATATGGGTATAAGTTTGGCCCTCTGACCTAAGACCGCAATCTGTGACTAGCAAGCAACTCACTATACTTTGGTACCGGACTACCTAAATTTCTAATTCAGTGACGGAAGGTCACTGAGTGCAGTCAAGTACTTGCGTAGTCAGTTGTAAGTCGAGATGGAATTGATCCGTCCTGAAAGCAGGAGATAATATTTTTTGATTAATTTAGCAAATGGCCAGGGTAATCCCAGTGAGGAGTCACGAGATATCTAAAGTTAATCATATAATGGATGTACTAATTATATGGTTGACAGTGAGCTCTAAGTCATCCTGGCATTAGGAGTCAAAGGGATTGAATTATACAGTAACCATATTCCAGGGTTCCAGAATATTTGCTTCGCATATATTCGGCCTATTCGGACGTCGGGTACCATTGCTAGATGGTCACATGCATAAAAGTTTTTAGGTTGATCAAATGGCTGATTGATGATTAAGAATCATTCAGGAATAATTTGGTCAATTCGATTGACAAATTATTCTAAGCAAAAGTAGCATTAAAATAATTATTGAATTATTGGCGGATTAATTAGCAATTAGATTGCTAATGAACTCAATTTAATTAAGTAATTGGGCTTAGGTTGAGCCAAGTTGAATAGGATTCAATTTGGGCTGCATCAACCTAATTGGATTGGGTTCAACCCAAGTAGATTGAGCTTGACCATATTGATGGAACTTGATCCAATTGGATTGGGCTTGATCCAAATCAATTAGAAGACCTTATTTTATGAGGATTATGAGTCCAAATAATCAGAATTGGATAAGAAGAAGAATCCCTAAATTTTAGGAACCCACCCTTATCTTCTTGGAGAAGAATTATATCTTGATTTATCCCTAATATTTTTTATGCCTATACTCCTTATTTTTGGCCAAATATTAGCATGAGAAGAGAGGAGGCGTGGAGCTATATTTTCTATAAAAATGGCACCTTAAATCTTTCTAGAAAGATTTAGATGAATTTCCTAATTTGTAGGGATTGCATGGTGCATCAAATAGGGTGGTCTATGGCTGAAATTTGGATGCACGAATTCCTATCTTTTAGGGATCCAAAATGCACAAAATTTGGATATGTTTATCTCATCTTAGCTGCCAAACCACCAGAATATTTTGGGGATTTTATCAGCTAAATTAGTTGGCTAAATTAGGTGTGAGGCATGGGGTGGTCTTTTGGCTATAAAATACTCCCATGACTTGGGTTCAAAATATACAATATTTAGAAGTTTCAAAAAATTCTGAAAAAATTTCCTGAGGGCCTCCATCCCTTCTTCTCCTTCTTCCTCATGTTCATCTTCCATATCCTTGAAGAACAATCAAAGATTGAGTGTTTAGAAGGAGACAGCTTCAGCCATTGCAACGTTCCTGCACGAGCTAGTACTCCCGCGGAAGACGATCTACCTAGGGCTTCGCATGTACTTCTCATAGAGGCCATTAGTGTGCGTGGCTGCGAAGTCAAGGATCAGATCCACAAGTTTGTTCTATCATAAAAGGTATTAATCCCACATCAATAGTTTATTTTGGAGTCAGGGTCTAGGTCTGATTTTTCGAGGTTTTACCCTCCTTTGGGGCTCCTCACGGAGTTATCTTCAGAATCCATTCGATGGATATTCTGAGATTAATTGGAATAGAGTGTTTACCTTTTGAATCCGATAGTTAATCATGCCTGAAAGTTTTAGCATAATTATTTAAACGATTCTGGCATAATCCTGTGTTCTTAAGGTGCTGATTTATAGATTTGATCTTGTAAGCATGCATGAATTAAATTGTTTGATTCGGTTTTTTCGCTGCATTTTAAAACTTAAAAAGAACTACGTATGGCTTGATCCCCCTTATGAAGGGGTACGTAGGCAACCCGATCAGGTTCAGCCACGGTTTAAAAAAAAAAAATTCAGCATGCTTAATACTGAAGAACCTAGGATTCACTTTCATTCAATTCTCAAATAATAGTCTTAAGTGACTGTCACTTTTGTCATTCTTTTCTATTGAATGTAATTTCAGTAGGCCTTTTGGCTATAAACGGTTATGAGATTTCAAAAAAAAGAAATTACTGTGATATCGTTATGAATGGTGTTACTATAATGAATGGACAATTGAGTAATGGGATTTACATATTATCACAGCCTGTTCATGTAATGTACAAGTCCAATAAGCGCCCTCAAATAGATAATATCACGGATGTCTACCTTTGGCATCATAGGCTAAGTCATATTAACAAGAACAGGATGAACAGATTAAATAAAGAGGGAATCCTCAATGTTAATGATTGTGAATCATTAATAACCTGTGAATCATGCCTTCTTGGTAAGATGACCAAGTCACCTTTTACTGAAAAAAGGCGAACGAGCCAATGACTTATTGACTCTAGTACATTCTGATGTATGTGGGCCAATGAGCACAAATGCTAGAGGCAGATATGCATATTTCATTAGATTCACAGACGATCTTTCGAGGTATGGTTGTGTCTATTTAATGAGACATAAATCTAAAGCATTTGAAATGTTCAAATTATATCGTAATGAAGTAGAAAAATAAACTGAAAAGAGTATTAAAACTCTTCGATCAGATTGAGGGGGTGAATACCTTTCCAATGAGTTAATATATCTGGAAGAGAATGGGATTCTTTCCTAAGGGACTCCTCTTGGTACATCGTAGTATAACGGCATGTCAGTAAGGAGAAATCGAACTCTATTAGATATGGTTCGATCCATGATGGAGTTTGCTGATCTGCTCCTATCCTTTTGAGGATATGCTCTTGAGTCAGCTTGTTATATACTTAATAAGGTTCCAAGTAAATCTATGAATAAAACACCACATGAGATGTGGACGGGACGGAAATCGGTACTCTCTCACCTTAGGATTTGGGGGTGTCCGGCGTACATCAAACATTTGAAGACAGACAAATTTGAACCCAAGTCTGACAAATATTTCTTTGTCGGTTACTTTGAAGAAACTAAAGGATATTATTTTTACCTTGCTGAAGAACAAAAGTTGTTCGTAAGTAATAGAGCTGTTTTCTTAGAGAAAGAATTTTTTAGTGAAGGAACTAATAGCTCTAATGTTGAACTTAGAAAATTTCAACATGTAGAAGATCCGACACCATCCACTGAACCAATTGAGTCGGATTTGATTAGATCAGATCCAGAACCCATCTTAGATGCACCATTAAGGCGATCAGGTAGAGTACTACGTCAGTCGGACAGATACTATATTTTTTTAGTTCGGGACGGGGATCCTGTCGAACATGATGAAAATGATGAGTATCCGATCACCTACATGGATACAATGCAAAGGTATGACTCTGATGCATGGCTTGGAGCCATGCAATTCAAAATGGAATCCATGAAGGTCAATGATGTATGGACATTAGTTGACCCACCCGAAGGGATTAAACCCATAGGGTGTAAGTAGATTTTTAAAAGGAAACAGGGCACAGACGGAAAGGTAGAGACCTATAAATCCCGTCTGGTTGCCAAAGAATATCGTCAGCATTATGGTATTGACTATGATGAGACGTTTTCTCCTATGGCAATGCTCAAATCCATTCGGATTATGCTTGCGATAGCAGCACACTTAGATTATGAAATCTGGCAAATGGATGTAAAGATCGCTTTTCTAAATGGAAATTTAGAAGAGAAGGTGCATATGATGCAACCTGAAGGTTTTATATCTACAGATGAGTCTAAGGTGTGCAAGCTTCAAAAATCCATTTAGGGATTAAAGCAAGCTTCACGGAGTTGGAACATACGATTTGATAAGGTGATCAAATCGTATGGCTTCATTAAGAATGAAGAGGAATCTTGCATTTATAAATGGGCAAATGGTTCTGTTATTATATTTCTTATTTTGTATTTGGATGATATTCTTCTAATCGGAAATGACATTCCTACATTATAAGAAATAAAGGTTTAGCTATCAACTCAATTTGCCATGAAGGATTTGGGAGAAGCATCTTACATCCTAGGGATGAAGATTTATAGAGATAGATCTAGAAGATTGCTTGGATTATCCCAATCCACATACATTGATACTATACTGAAGAGGTTCAGTATGATTAATTTCAATAAAGGCTATCTTCCGATGGGCCATGAAATTAACCTCTCTAAGAGAGATTGTCCGACAACCCTTCAAGAAAAAGAGAGTATGGATGGAATTCTATATGCTTAGGCAGTGGGATCTATAATGTATGCCATGACATATACTAGACCAAACGTGGCATACTCACTAAGAGTAGTGAGCATATACCAGTCTGATCCAGGTAGCAACCACTGGAAGGTTGTAAAAACCATCCTTAAGTATTTGAGAAATACTAAAGACCAGTGGCTTATCTACGGTGATTCTGACTTAAAACTTGAGGGATATACCGATTAAAGTTTTTATTCAGATCAAGATGATAGCAAGAGCGTATCGGAATATATCTTTACTCTTAAGGGTGGGGCCATCTACTGGAAGAGTTTCAAGCAGCATACAGTGGTAGATTCTACATGTGAAGTAGAATACATCGCAGTATCTGATACCACCAAGGAAGCTGTATGGTTGCGGAAGTTCATCACTGAGCTTGGAGTGACACCCTCCATTGATGGTCCAGTGACTATATTTTATGACAACACTGGAACCATAACTCAAGCAAGAGAACCCAAAGCACATTAGCGGACCAAGCATATTCTACGTCGCTACCATTGGTTCGAGAGATTGTCGAATGAGGTGACATTGATCTTCAGAAGATTGATACAAAAGAAAATCTAGCTGACCCATTTACCAAAGTCCTCGGCATCAAAGAGTTCAACGAACACAAGTCCAAGATGGGTATTAGATACTGTGCCGATTGGCTTTAGGCTAAGTGGAAGTTGTTAGAAATTGCAATCGTCAGCATGTTGATGATTGAATTTTGTAAATGAATTGACAAATTAATAAAGTGTTATTTGGCATTATTCATCATTTCATTGTACATCTTCAAATGAACTTTTATATGATGAAGTCCTTAGGACTTATTTTATGATAAAGGAGGATTTATCTTCAAGTTCTTAAAACTGTTTGTGATCAAATGATATGCTGTTACTAGGACGACAGCATTATCGAGATTAGGTCATTGTGTGACATATACGTTAGTTGTTCTCTTAACCAAGGAGTGTGGAGATACTGATATATCACACACATGAAGTGTAGGAGTACATTTCACTGAACGTGACCAATTCCGGAATGCTCTACTGTCAAGAGATGTTTTGAGTGGATATGGGTATAAATTTGGCCCTCTGATCTGAGACCGCAACCTGTGACTAGCAACTCACTGTACTTTGGCACCGGACTACCTGAATTTTTAATTTAGTGACGGAAGGTCACTGGGTACAGTCAAGTACTTGCGCAGTCAGTTGTGAGTCAAGATGGAATTGACCTCTCCTGAAAATAGGAGATAATGCCTTGTTTTCAATTTTGCAAAACCTTAGCCAGGGTAATCCTTGTGAAGAGTCACAGGATTTCTAAAGTTGAATCACATCATGGATGCACTTATTACAGAGTTGACAGCTGAAGTCATCTGGCATTTTGGAGTCATAGGGATAAATTATATGGTAACCATAGTCCAAGGGTTCTTGAATGTTGCTTTGCAATCATTCGGCCTATCTGGACGTCAGGTACCATTACTAGATGATCATTTTGATTAGTACAAGAAGTTGTTCTTGTGCTACCGGCTTAGGTTGGAACCTATGGGGTCACACGCATAGAAATTTTTAGGTTGATCAAATGGCTGATTAATGATTAAGAATCATTCAAGGATAATTTGGTCAATTCGATTGACAAATTATCCTAAGTAAAAGTTGCATTAAAATAATTATTGAATTATTGGAGGGTTAATTAGTAATTGAATTACTAATAAATTTAATTTGATTGAATTATTGGACTTTAATTAAGCTAAATTGAATTAGATTCAATTTGGGTTAAATTAGGGTTTGACCTAATTCGATCGGGTTCGATCCGAGCCGATTGGGCATAACCTAATTGATCAAACTTGACCCAATTGGATTGGGATTGACTCAAGTCAATTAAGATTCCTTATTTGATGAGGATTAAGAGTCCAAATAATCAGAATTTATTATGGAGAAGAATTCCTAAAATTTAGGATCCTAGCTTTCTTTCTTGGAGAAAAAAGATACCTCATCCTTTTTCCTAAAAGTAGTGGTGCCTATCCTCTTTATTTTTGGCAATTTTTGGCATGAGGAAAGAGGAGGTGTGGGGATATTTTCTAGAAAAATATGGCACCTCAATTCTTTCTAAAAAGATAAGAATCAAATCCCTAATTTGTAGGGATTGCATGACACATCAAGTAGGGTGGCGTGCAGCTGAAGTTTTGGGTGCAATATCCCTCTAATTTTGAGGGATTCTTGGCACAAGATTATAAGAGAATTTGTTCATCTATTAGCTGCCGAATCACCAGAATTTTTTGGGAATTTTATCAGCCAAATTCGTTGGCCAAAAGAGGTGTGAGGCGTGCGTGATTTTTTGGCTATAAAAGGGCCCCCATACTTAGGGTTTGTTGAGATGGTCTTTAGAAAGGATTCTAAATTCTGAAAAAAATTTGAGAGCCAGACACCTTGTCACCTCCTTCTTCTCCTTCATCTCCATCCTTCATCGTCTTGAAGAAGAATCAAAAGTTGAGTGCTTCGAGGGAGAAAAGTTCAGCCACTGCAGCATCTCTGCACGAGCTAGCACTCCTGCAGTTATGGATCTTCCTAGAGCTTCGCGTGGACTATCCGTAGAGGCCGGACATGTGTGCGGCTATACAAGGTGAACAAGGCATCATCAAAGTTCTCAAAGCAAAAAGGTATGAGATTTGATCTCATTAAAAATTAAAATTAGAAATCAACTAGGTTGCTGAAATTCTGCATCACTACATGTTAGACATCGAATCAAGCCTACTTGTTTAGGATAAATGTTTAAAATTCTGGATCTATTTTTGTTGTAGAGATATGATCTATAGCATGCATAGAAATTAAATAGTTTAATTCATGCTTCCACTGTAAAATATTTAAAAATACATGCATGGGACCACCTGGGTGTTAGATGTATGCCCTAGAAGCCAATCTGGCTGACACATTGTTAATTCTAGGGACATAATTTTGTACTTAACTATTTATTATTGAATAAATAAAAGGTATCTTTTTATTCATATTGTTTATGTATCTATGAATCGTCCAAGAATTAATAAGATGATGATGCATATTCTTAAGAGTTAAAAATTTGAGCCATGCATCATTGGTGATTAATTTTTGAATGCTTCTGATCAATGGATCATCACGAGGATGGTGATCGATCCGATCAGTGCACACATTGCTTTTCTTATGGATGGATGAGACTCGAGTCCATAGTGTGGTGACACTGAAGTAATAGTGCAGATGCTTGTTAAGAACAAGGGTACTGAGTGTGACCAAGACAAGAAGTCACTTGGATGTCTATCCACTCGTCAGTGACTTGCTTGATGTTGCAGTAGTGTGACTGGTCTTTTGACCTGCGATGCTTCGGCTACTCACAGTGAGATTATTGTAGTTTGACTACACATATACATGGTCTCTAGCCATATGGATCCATGCAGTGTAGATTGGCTGCAGTAAGTTCACTGTAGAAATAGGGTATGCACCTATAAGGAATCTATCGACCTTGATAGATAAGGAGAGATCCTATGTGATTTATAAGACTGAGTTCGTAAGACCTCGGCTGAGGCAGATTGTATAGTGGAGAAAGAGTTTTCCACTCTCGAGCTTAAGTCGAATAAATCTTGACATATGACATACGATGGGGTTTGTCGAGTTGTCCATGACCTCCGTCCTGTAGGGATCCACGATAGTAGGACTGTATCATACGATAACTGCACCTAGAGGTTCATCATTCCATTCTGCTGGATAGCCACTACATGCTGCTAGGTGTCACTGGTGGATGGTGAGACTCACAGAGATTATTTCGATGATCGATAAATCCTAATGAGTAGAGTTGGAATCGTTCCGACCCATTGAAAGGAGTTTTCAATGACATTGTGATAGAGATCACAATATATCTCACTACCAGTCAGAATAGAACCTATGTGGTCACACACACTAGAAATATTGACCGATCCGATGGTTGAAAAGTGATTATGAATCACGAGTAATCAATTCGATTGATAATAAATTGAAGAAGGAACAATGGGAATTAATTAATTGGACTTAAACATGAAACCTACTTGGAGTAGGATTCCTGAAGTCCTAATTGGATTAGGACTGGGAGTCCTACTTGGAGTAGGACTGGGATTCCTACTTGGAGTAGGATTCCTATAATCCTAATTAGATTAGGATTTTGAATTCAATTTGGATTCCTACTTAGAATAGGATTCCTAGAAGTCCTAATTGGATTAGGACTAAAATTAAATAAGTCCTAATTGGATTAGGATTTCTTAAGTCCTAATTAATTATTAATCTAATGAATTAACAAAACTCCTAATTGGATTAGAATTGAAGAGTTCAATTGAGTCAAAATTGATTTAAGTTCTAATTGGATTAGGACTTACCTAGATTAAACCCAAAATTGGTTTACCCTTGAACTAAGCCTAATTAGATTAGGGCTTAGCCACATTAGGGCATCCCAATCCTCCTTAGAGGAGGACTAGGGCTAACCAAGAGGCCTCCTTGGTGCGGCAAGAAAAGAGGGGCCGGCGCCCCTCATGGAAATAAGTCAAGGGCTCCTAACTTGTAGGAGCCCTTCATGCCTTTAAAAGGAGAAGTGGGCGGCACCCTAGGGCATTGATTGAAGCCCTATTCCTCTCCAACTCGTGGCCCCCTTCCTCCCTTTGGTCTTCAGCCGCAAGCAAGGAAGAAAAAGAAGAAGGCCTTGGCGGCCTCCTCCCCTTCCCTTCCTTCTTCCAATGCAGGGAAAAGAAAAGGCTGTGTCCAGCCTTTGGTTCTTCTCCAAAGATCCTTTCTTCTTCTTCCTCCTTCCAAGCATAATCAAGAGTTGATTAAAAGGGAAGAAATCAGCCATCAAAAGAAGTCTCTGCAAGGGAGCTAGCACCCCGGGGAGACAAGGAAACCTTGATCGGTCCTCTACTTCATGTGGATACCCGTAGAGGCCGGACGCTTGTGCGGCTTCAAGCGAACCCTCTTCCAAAACCACAATCATCAGGTTGCGGTGATCACCTATCCGCATAAAGGTGAAGATCTGATCTTCCTAATGTTTCAAAAGTATTTAATCCTTATCTTACTACGAACGGTTTTTGAACAACGTTCATGCGATGAACGGTTGATCCCGCACATGCCTCTTCCGCTGCGTCTAAATTTTTTAAAAAATTTTCTGCGACATGGGCGGGTTCTAACAGTTGGGTTCCCAACAAATATAGGGAAGGGTTTCTTCTACAAGATCGTCCATTTTATCTATTAGGAAGCACTCAACTTCCTTTGTGGGTTGATCAGAGGTACGAAATATATTTAACTTGACCTTCATATTCCCAAAAGATATATTCATCACCCCAGTTCTACAATTTATACACGCATTGGCTATAGCTAAAAAGGGACGACCTAGAATCATAGGGATATGTTTCTTAAAGTTAGA
Organism: Phoenix dactylifera; assembly: GCF_009389715.1. Classification (NCBI taxonomy): domain Eukaryota; kingdom Viridiplantae; phylum Streptophyta; class Magnoliopsida; order Arecales; family Arecaceae; genus Phoenix; species Phoenix dactylifera. The sequence continues at coordinate 27,958 of NW_024068872.1, read as the reverse complement.
CACAGGCTCCATATCAAGGACAATAAAATCGACTGAAAAATAAAATTTGTCTACCTTGACTAGGACGTCTTCAATTGTTCCTCATGGTACTTTTATAAATCTATCATTTGCAAAAACACCGAAGTAGGCTTCAATTCACCTAGTCCAAATTTCTCATAAACTGAGTAAGGAAGAAGATTAACACTGGCTCCTAAATCTAAGAGTGCCTGATCAATAAGATTATCTCCTACGATACAAGAGATGGTGGGAGCACCAGAATCTTTAAATTTAGGAGGAGTTTTGTGCTGGAGGATGGAGCTCACTTGTTCAGTTAGGAAGATCTTTTTAGGCATATGTGTCCTAGATTTTCGTTTTTGGGTACAAAGGTCTTTGAGAAATTTGGCATAGGATGGAACTTGTTTTATGGAATCAAGGAGAGGGAGGATGATTTTGACTTGTTTGAAAACCTCCATTATTTCTTCCAACGAAGTTCATTCATGCCAAAGGAAGAAGGTGCATTCAGACATTGAGGAAAAGGGGCCTTCGGTGTAAAAGATGTGGTCGGTAATGGACTAGATGGTGACAAAGAAGAGTTTGGTTTCTCTTTAGGCACAGTCATACTCCTGTCTTCATTTTCCTAATGTTCTTTTTCTCCAACCTTAATGTCCACTACGCGTCCGCTTCTTAAGGTAGTCATGGCGTTAGCTTGTGCTAGATGTATGCCCTAGAAGCCAATTTGGCCGACACATTATTAATTCTGGAACATAATTTGTACTTGACTTTATTATTATTGAATAAATAAAAGGTATCATTTTCATTCATATTGTTTATGTGTCTATGAATCGTCCAAGGAATTAATAAGATGATGATGCATATTCTCAAGAGTTAAGAATTTGAGCCATGTATCATTGGTGATTAATTTCTAAATGCTCCTGATCGATGGATCATCACGAGGACGGTGATCGATCTGAGTAGTGCACACATTACTTTTCTTATGGATGGACGAGACTCGAGTCCACAATGTGGCGACACTGAAGTAATAGTGCACGTGCTTGTTAAAGAACAAGGGTACTGAGCGTGACCAAGACAGAAAGTCACTTGGATGTCTATCCACTCATCAGTGACTTGCTTGATGTTGCAGGAGTGTGACTGGTCCTTTGACCTGTGGTGCTTCAGCTACTCACAGTGAGGTTATTGTAGTTTGACTGCACGTATACATGGTCTCTAGACATACGGGTCCATGCAGTGTAGATTGGCTATAGTAGGTTCACTGGAGGAGTAGGGTAAGCACCTATATGGAATCTATCGACCTTGGTAGATAAGGAGAGATCCTATGTGATTTATAAGACTGAGTTCGTAAGACCTCGGCTGGGGCAGTAAAAACAGTGGATAAAGCGTTTTTCACTCTCAAACTTAAGTCGAATAAATCTTGACATATGACAGACGATAGAGTTTGACGAGTTATCCATGACCTCCGTCCTGTAGGGATCCACGATAGTAGGACAGTATCATACGATAACTGCACCTAGAGGTTCATCATTCCATTCTGCTGGATAGCCACTACATGCTGCTAGGTGTCACTGGTGGATGGTGAGACTCACAGGAAATATCTTGATGATTGATAAATCCTGATGAGTTGAGTTGGAACTGTTCCAACCCATTGAAAGAAGTTTTCAATGATATTGTGATAGAAATCGCAATATATCTTACTACCAGTCAGAATAGAACCTATGGGTCACACACACTAGAGGTATTGACCGATCCGATGGTTGAATTGTGATTATGAATCATGAATAATCAATTCGATTGATAATCAGTTGAAGAAGGAACAATGGAAATTGATTAATTGGACTTAAACACGAATCCTACTTGGAGTAGGATTCCTGGAGTCCTAATTGGATTAGGACTGGGAATTCTACTTGGACTAGGACTGAAAGTTCTACTTAGAGTAGGATTCCTACAATCCTAATTAGATTAGGATTTTGAATTCAATTTGGATTCCTACTTAGGGTAGGATTCCTAGAAGTCCTAATTAGATTAGGACTTCGGATTCAAATTAGAGTCCTAATTGGATTAGGACTAAAATTAAATAAGTCCTAATTGGATTAGAATTTCTTAAGTCCCAATTAATTATTAATTTAATGAATCAAGATGACTCCTAATTGGGTTAGGATTGAGAGTTCAATTGAGTCATGGTTCATTCAAGTTCTAAATGGATTAGGACTTGCATAAAATCCAATTTTGTTCACACTATGATCTAAGCCTAATCGGATTAAGACTAAGCCATAAGAGAGACACATAATCCTCCTTAGAGGAGGATTAGGTTAACCAAGAAGGAGGGGCGTGCGCCCCTCCTCCTTTTCTTTGTTGGTGCAGCAACACAAGAGGGGCCGGCGCCCCTCTTGGAAAAAGATCAAGGGCTCCTAATTTGTAGGAGCCCTAGATACCTTTAAAAGGAGGCTTGGGCGGCACCTAGGGAAAGCATTGAAGCCCTCCTCCTTGTGGTCGTACTCCCCCTCTTCCTCCCCTTGGTCTTTAGCTGCAAGCAAAAGAAAAGGAAGAAAGGACTTGGCGGCCTCCTCCCTCTTCCCTTCCTTCATCCAACGCAGGGGAAAGAAAAGGGCTACAAGGTGCTTTGATTCTTCTGCAAGTTTCATCCTTCTTCTTCCTCCTCCCAAGCACAATCAAGGGTTGATTGAAAGGGAGGTGATCAGCCATCAAAACATATCTCTATAAGGGAGCTAGCACCCAAGGGAGATTGGAGCGTTTGGATTGGTCCTCTGCTTCGTGTGGATACCCGTAGAGGCCGGACGCGTGTGCGACTTCAAGCGAGCCTTCTTCCAAAACCACGATCATCAGTTTGCAGTGATCATCTACCCGCACAAGGTAAAGATCTGATCTTCCTAATGTTATTAAAAGTTTTTAATCCTAATCTAACTACGAACGGTTTTTGAACAACGTTCATGAGATAAACGTCGATCCCGCACATGCCCCTTCTACAGCATTTGAATTTTTTTTTAATTTTCTGCGGCATGGGCGGGTTCCCAACAGTAGTATCAGAGCCTAGGCTTCGTAGATTAAGGTTAGGATTAATTATTAAAAGGAATTCCCAACAGTGGTATCAGAGCCTGTGCTTGGGAAGAGCTAATGACATGTCCCCCTATCATCAGTTGGTCAATCTTATGGGACAATGCATCTACCTTGCTAGATAGGTCCATAGAATGACTTATTTCACAAATGGTCCCTTTTCTTTGAGAATTCGGGGGTGCTTGACGAGAATAGGAAGCATGGTGGAGGGAGTTTTTATTAAGATTTTCAAATAATTGCCATGCTTCATGCTCATTTCGAAGCATGAAAGTCCCCCCGCATGCAGCATCAATCATCTGACGATTTCGTTCAGTCAATCCGTCATAGAAGCATTGCACTAGCTGCCATTTAGGTATTTGATGATGTGGGCATTTACGGATTAGGTCCCGAAATCTCTCCCAAGTTTCATAAAATTCTTCTTCTTCAGTTTGGGAGAAGCTTGTGATGGCACGTCTAAACTGGTTCATTCTTCCTATGGGAAAGTATTTTTTAAGGAATTCTTGTTGCATTTGATCCCAAGAACGAATCGAGTTGGCTTCTAAAGAATTCAGCCATTGTTTGGCTCTATCTTTATGGGAGAAGGGGAATAATCTAAGTTTCAGAGCATCATCAGTGAAGTTCTGAATCTTGAGAGTTGTGCAAATCTCAAAAAATTCATCTAAATGTTTATATGGGTCTTCGTTGGTGAGCCCATAAAAAGATGGGAGCATTTGGATCACACTAGACTTTATTTCATATTGTACAGCTGCTACTTCAGGTAATCGAATGCAAGATGGGGAAGTGTAAATGGTGGGTGTAAAATACTCCCTCAAGAGTTTGGGTTGTTCTTCAGCCATCTCAGGAGATGGGGATGATTCTAATGTTCTGATCTCAGCTCGAATATTCCTAAGGGTCCGTTCTATTTCAGGATCAAAAGACAAGAGGTCACGTACTCTAGAATGACTCCCTTGCATACACTAGTACTTGATCAGTCAAGCATGCAATAAAAGAAAAAACACATCAATCCTTGTATTTGTCCTAAAATTATTAGACATTTCCTAACTGGTTTGAAGAGGGCACCTAAGCCTCCAATCCGGTCTAATGAACTGAGTTGACCAGGTAAGCTCCCAGGTAAGTGGAGGGGTCACGATGCGTTCGCAAAGGTCCCACTTAAAAACCACTTGCCTCAAATAGATGAACTGTCTCCCTTATAGGGACAAAGCTTGCCTAGACATCGACTAAGCCACAGAGCGAAATTGGTGCAACTTTCGGTGATCTTCATCCTATTGAGCTCGAATGTCCCTAGGAGCCAACGTCTAATTGATTTTAATTAAAGTGACACTATGTGAGATTGAGTTCACCTAAGTTGGGCAAGATTCCGATGATGAAATCCGGCTCTTATTTTGTTGGGATGATTGCCCTTACTAAGTGCAGATTAATTGGTGTATGTGTATCAGGCATGCATTCACAATTTTGCTGAAATTAAAATCAAACAATCACCACAAAATTTCAAGCTAATAATCAATTTAAACAAAAAAGGTTTAGATGTTACCAAAAGAAATTTTTCTAGCAATTTAATTTTTTTTTTGGGCAAACCTCTATAGCATTCCTTTTTCAGCAGTTCTCTTTTTGATCATCCCAAATTTTTTTCTCGATTCCTGATCAAATAATATAAAAAGAAAAATTAAAAATTAGTAAGAGAGAAAAAGAAGATAAGAAAAGTAACAACAATAGAAAAATATTTTTATTTTAGATATATATATATATTTTTAAAGTTTTTTTTAATGAAAAGAAAAACAACTATGCTAGCAATCCCCGGCAACGGCGCCAAAAATTGATCGGTTCTTTCAATTTTAAAATTAAACCACGCAATAGCATGTATCCTGTAGGATAATGATTACGGGTGTCGGTCCACAGGGATTGGAGACAAGTTATTTTTCTTTAATAATAAATTAAAAAGAAGAATTTGCTAACTTAATTATACTAAATTAATCTATGAGTAAAAATTGAAATTTATCAGAGTAAATGGATCTAGAATTTGGAGTCCACCACATAGCATTGCATCAGGGTCTGTGTTCTTTCCTAATTTTTTTATCTTTTGAAGGGGCATGCAATATTGGCTACAAGCCTTTTAAAATAAAAGTATATAGAGTTTTAAAAAAATCCATCTTAGGTATAGCAAGAAGTGTCTACCTAATTATGCTAACCTAGGGTGCAGTACACCTCTTCTTCCTAGGCATGGATCATCTTAGACTACTTTATCAAATATGAATAGTAATTAGCATGTTCAAAGTTTAAATATCATAAAGGAATATTTCATTGAAAATAAGAATTTAAACAAGCTCCAAAATAATAAAAAAAATAAGAACTACAATTGCCCTGTTACATTGCTAGGGCTTCATCCAGCCCTAGATTGGACGTTTAGCCGCGCATGGCTTCCGGACGACCTCCCATCTTCATATTAAAAACTTCAGCTCCCATTATTCCCAAAATATCCCAAAATATTCTCTCCCCCCCCTCCTTTTTTTATTTCTTTTTCTTCTTTCTCTGATTCAGCCTTCTCCTCTCTTCCTTTTCTTTATCGAAACAGGGCTCCCCTATTTTCAATCCCCCCCCTCTCTCCCTTAGCCGATGGCCACCCTCCTCCTTTTATAGCTGTCCGGAGTGCTCATTCGGAAAGGGAGAAGAGATCACGGGCAGCTGATTCCGGGGCGTGATGCCGGAGGGCAGATCGTGGACGAAGAGGATGAAGGGCATCAATCCGTGGAAGAATGGTTGGATCTTGAGAGGAATACGTGATCTGTGGAGCGCAGGATTGATTGTAGATGGCCGAAAATGGAGCTGGCCACTGGATCGACGGGAGGTGGATGGAAGAAAACGAGATGGCCGCGGGATCGTTGGGAGGCTGATGCGGAATGTCTGGATCTCGGAGAAGACGGGGACAAAGCTGGAGATGGATGCCGAGCTGGGTTACCGGCTGCTGGGAGCCGATCACGGCTTGGTGCAAGGAATCAATCCGGAAGGGGAGACGTCGCAGATGCTTGAATGCTGGGCGGACGATGATCACGGAGAAGGCTGAATCTTAGGGATTGGAGCTGGAAATCGATCTAGATGAAGAGGATGGCAATGATGCGGTTGGGATGCTGGTTGCACGTGCGATGATCGCGGAGGAGCTGGTCGCTGGCGCTGCACCGCGTGGGGTTCGTGGCTGGAATGGGAGGGAGGACACGAATCTCGGCCGTGATGCACTATGGGGGGGAAGAAGATGAACAGTGGAGTTTTTATTTATTTTATTATATTTTTTTGTAACACTGTTCATATGAACAGTGTTTTTATGGAACACTGTTCATATGAACAGTGAATCCAGTAATTTTTCTCAAAATTACTGTGGATATTTAATTATTATTTTTTTTTGTTTTAAAATTATAAATTTTATATGATGGCAGGTAAGGAATTGGTTAGGAATTGGCTTTGGATTTGAGGTGGGTCATGATCGTTGATTTGCTTGAACTTGTTCTCGAGCCCAATGTCATTAAAATTTAATTCTTGCTAAACTGCTTCAGACCGGACTCGACAAGACTAAAAACAGGACCGTGACTTAATAAAAAGGGTTAATCAAACCTTTTTCCTCATACAAAAATAATTATCTAATCAGGACCAAAACCTATTTAATCATAGCCTGAGCTTGATTACAACTCCATCAGGTTACTAAACTGGGTCAACACAATCTCCTCCTTATATGTCTTCATGAAAGATCGCAACCAGGAGAGAGACAAGTTCAGAGTCTGTTTTAAGAAAAGAATTATTTACTTCTTACCATATTTTAAATTTATTTCAATGTTTATTCAATTTCATGGTAAAATATGTATTTATCAGTTTAAGAACATTGATAAGTGCTACGGAAAGATAACTAAATTATAAATTATTAAGCACTTATCATGAAGTCACTCCAAAACGCTGGGAGGACTCCTTCGGCTGGGAACAAGGGAGCTGGGATGCGGAATTGGTTCCTTGGGTCCGACTGGCATGCACACGGGATGAAGGCTGGAGTGTTCTTTGAACGCGGAAGGGAGGAATGACGTGGAAATGGATATGTGAGAGATCTCGGAGGTTGGGATGGCTGGGAGCGCATGGTATGAGCATGTGATTTCCTTTGGCTGGGAATATGTCCACTCGAGACTATTTGGGTGGGAAGAGGTTCACGTGGATGGGAAGTTCGGGAGGAATCATGTAAAAGGTGGGATGCTGGGAGGAAATTGGACATAGTGGACGGCTATTCCGCTGAAGCAGGGGATAAGGATGCAAGGCTTGATTCGTGAGGGGAGAAGAGCATGCTTCATGGGATGACAAACTGATTCGTGAGGCGCGGGATGAGTAGCCTGGGACTTGGTTAACGGCTGGGATCAGGGGGTGATGAAAATTGATCAGTTTGGGAGGAAACAGATGCACTCGGGAAGGCATGAAGAAGTAGAGGAGTTGGGATGAATGGCTGAATCAGAATCTGAGAGGATTTGATTCGCGGGGTGCAAGTGATTTGGGTTCAGAAATTATCTCAAATGAGTTCGACTCAACCTGCATACATTAGACTCAATCAGTAAATAATCAAATCAAACTCGAATTACCTTTAATAATTTATTAAAATGCAATGATGAAGGTAACGCATCTTTTATGGTTAAATTTACAAAATATATGAATTAAAATAATGATAAGTGCTATGAAAAAGAGGCTAATTTATGTATTATTTAGCACTTATCACTACACTGCACGATCACTTGTGCGCATGGGTTACGAGAAGGTGGACGGTCAGTGGGTGCATGGAGGTGTAGGGGCACAGGCACCAGAGCCTAAGGTACCAGAGCCTGGAGACTCCATTTTCGAGCCTGAGGTACCTGTCGACCACCCTCCGGCACATGAGGAGGCAGGACCTTCATCATCCACACCTACGAGATATACAAAGGAGTATTGGAGTAGGATGACTGAGATTGTATTTGCTCAGGTGAGGGGTCTCTTCGATAGCATGATGAGTACGATGGACAGTATGACGACTGACATCCGAAGATTATCTGCTAAGATGACAGGTCTCACGGACCGAATGATAGCTTTAGAGAGAGAGTTTTATGGTCCTCCGGGAGCTCGAGCAACTGAGTCAGAGGTCTCGACACAGAGCCAGCCAGCTCATAGGGCTCACAGACCCTCACAGTCATATCAGCCCAGACCTCCTCTCGCCACCTATACTAGGAGATCTTAAGCCAGATCCCAGCCCTTGGATGCCTTTAGGCCTACTGATAGCACTGCAGGGACTCATCTAGATTAGTGCCTAGAGTCACTCTAGTTATCTATGTATCTTGTTTTCTATTGTTTGTAAACGATGTTATCTTATTTGGCTCATTAGAACATTGTAATTTTGACTCTAATGAAATGCAATGTTTTATCCTTTTTTTTTTTTTGTTAATCACTGTCATTGGCATACTTTTCACCGATATATTACATATTCTTTTGATGATGACAAAAAGGGGGAGAAGTAAGAGAAGGGAGAAGTTGCAATATAGGAAAGAAGTAAGAGAAGTTGGAATATATGCATCCTTAACCAAAGCTAAATTGAAAGAAAATATTTACTTAAGGGGGAGAGATATATAACAATGAAAAAATCTGCACTCTAGAATCTCTATATAAGAAAATTTGAAGTTTAATCAAAGATTCTAAATTAATGGCACATACGTCACTTGTTTCGATACATAACTTGAAACTCTTGCATTGGTACAAATTCTTGAAGTCTTACCTTCAATAAAACACAAGAGTAAGGGGGAGCAAAACTAAACTTCAATTGGCATAAATTTGGATTGGAAAGGGAGAGCTTTTGGTTGGCACATCCTATAACTTAGAAAATTCTAAATTTTCAGCCTTTAAAGCATTTTCTAAACTTTAAACCTTAATTCATATATTAATGCCAACTTAAGGATACTCAATGTTTTGTAATCATCAAAAAGGGAAAGATTGAGGATGATAATGTTATTTCGATGATTAACACAACAATTAAGAAAATATCAAATTAACAATGCAATTTAACTCGATACATCACTAAGAAATGGCACACCCTTGATACATTCATGATACATTGAGAAAATGAGATAAAAATGACTCTCAATGATAAACAACGAGATAAAATGTGCAGTAGAAAATGATAGAGAGCTTTTAAATCTATTTCGGCAAAATTTCAAGTCAAGTATACTCTAAAGGGCAAAATTGTAATTTTCATTGTTAAGGGTGTAAAGCTCTATCGTGCCGTATGCTCAAATTTATTTGAAATATGTTCTATTGATCCTATGAACTAGTCTAACCTTAAGATGCAGAAAATTGTGAGTTGAGTCGACCCTAAAGAGGTTTGGAGTCGACCCTGATACATATGGCACGCACTGGTACGGAGTGACATACTTGGCATAGAGTAAGAGTCGACCCCAGAAGAGGTGAAGTCGACCCTGGTATGTTTTGGGACGATCTGGCACATCCTTTCAGAAATGGCACAGATCAACAGTAACTGGGGTTGACCCCAAGAATCCTTGAGCCGACCCCAACAGAGGAGCCGACCCCAAAGAACCATGAGCCGACCCCAGTGGAGCCGACGCCAAGAGAACATGAGCCGACCCCAGGATGAGTGTTCAAAAACCATATCTCTGGAATCCCTGAGAGGGCCGACTGAAGGGTTCCGATCATGTCAAACAATATATGGGCAGCGGAAGCTAGGAATTTTAAAAAATTTTTAATAAAGTTTCTTAACATGAAATCCTTATAAGCCTAGATCACTTTAATGGTAACAATCAAACAATATAAATATAAATGCTGAAATAGAAGAATACCTGTAACACTAAATCCCAGTTTGTAGAATCTCCACGAGGCGTCCAAGTGTCCGCCCTCCAACGGTGATCCACACGGAAACTCGATCAAGACTTTAGATCCAAAGATTTTTGATCCTTAATGCTGAATCCTTCCAAAGGATTTAAATTGGCTTGCTTTCTCTCCTCTCTTATTTTTCTTTCACCTTTCTAAATCACTTCTAATCTTTTTGTCCTAAAGAATACCTCCTTGTCTTGGCTTAGGATACTCTAGAAGCAATGCTAGAAAGAGACAAAGGCTTATAAGAAAGAAAGAATAAGGGAGAGAGAATGCGGTGGAGTTGGAATGGAGAATACGGTGGAATGGCTCCCATTTTATAGATGTGGAGGGATGCATCCTAGCCATCCCTTCATGCATCAAGAGAGGTGTTGGATCCAAAGGATGTGTCTCCTGATGAGAGGGCATATCAAATGAAGGGTTGTGATAAGGAGTTAGCATTGTTTGATCCTTATCCAACCAAGAGATGTTTTCATGATACGTCTCTTCATTTGATGCGTCGTACTCCTCCCTTTTTAATTTCCTTCTCACGCATGAAATGTAGGAGTCATTCCCATCCATTGATCAAGCCTTGATGATGATCCAAAGGCCTTAATTGATGGCGCCATAAGAAAGAAGGAGAGAGAGGGTGATGCGGTTGAAGGGAGATTTGGATAAGGCTTTTCATCCTTATCCAATTCAAAAAGCATGTATTCTCTTCCTTCATATTTCACGTATCATTTTTCTGAAATCTTTCATCACGCCTCATCCCATCACGCCATCATCTTGATCATCCTTTTTGATGCATCTCCACATGATCCAAGGGCCCAAATGCTGGGAACCAAAGCCAATGGTCCAGATCTAGGCGCCATCTAATGGTCCAAATCAAGGCATCATCATCCAGGGTGCCATCCAATGGTCCAGAAGCAAGATGCCCTCACCAATGGTCCAGATTCAGGCGCTGAGCAATGGTCCAGATCTTTCATCTAGGGAGCCATCCAGTGGTCCAGATTCAGACGCTGACCAATGGTCCAGATCTTTCATCTAGGGAGCCATCCAGTGGTCCAGATTCAGGTGCTGACCAATGGTCCAGATTATTCATCCAGGGAGTCATCCAATGGTCCAGAATAAGGCGCCAATCAGTGGAACAGATCCTTCATTCAGGAAGCAATCCAATGGTCCAGAAGTGAAGGCCTTATCAAACCCAATCCAATTGGGTTTAACCAACTTAAAGGAAACATTAAACCTAATCAAATCAGGTCTAATTAAAGCCAAATGGGTTCCAACTCTTGGCTAACCCATATTAGGTCATGATCTAATCATATTAGATCAACCTAATCTAAGAATCAGATTCGAATTTAATTTGAATCAGGAGCTAGAGTTTGCAACACGTGCTAGCATGTTCATCTTGCAAACATGATCTAATCCAATTAGACCCTTGATCAATTCACTTGTGTGTGACCCATTGGGTTCCTTATCTTAGCCAGCAGTAGGTGCAGGTGCATGTTGACCTAACTTGATTAGAATACCTCTAATCCAATTTAGGTCCAATTCAGTGCTAAACCTGACTTAGCAATTAGAACCTTTCTGATGCTTTGATCTAATCAAACTCTTTGATCCGATCAACCCACAAGACAAGATTGATGTCTAGCAACATATCATTATTGAGAATTGTACCTTAAGAGTCAATCGTCAGCATGTTGATGATTGATTTTGTAAATGAATTGACAAATTAATAAAGTATTATTTTGGCATTATTCATCATTTTTTAGTACATCTTTAAATGAACTCTTGTAGTATAATGAAGTCCTTAGGATTCTTTTATGATAAAGAAGGATTTATCTGTGAGTCCTTAAACCAGTTCACGACCAAATGATATGCTGTTAATAATACAACAACATTATCGAGTTTAGATCGTTGTGTGACATATACATTGGTTGTCCTCTTAACCAAGGAGTGTGGAGACACAAATATGTCACACAGGTGAAGTGTAGGAATACATTTCACTGAACGTGACTAATTACAGAATGCTCTACTGTTAAGAGATGTTCCAAGTGGATATGGGTATATGTGTCCCTTAGACCTGAGATCACCACGGTGATTAGTAAGCAACTCACTGTACTTTAGTATCAGACTAACTGAATTTCTAATTCAAGGACGGAAGGTCACTGGGTGCAATCAAGTACTTGAGAAGTCGGCGTGTGAGTCAAGATGGAATTGACCCCTCCTGGTGATAGGAGATAATGCCCTTGTGTTCAATTTAGCAAAACCTTGGTTAGGGTAATCCTTGTTAGGAGTCATAAGATTTGTAAAAATTAAATCACGGAGTGGATGTATTATTACAGAGTTGACACAACTCTGATGTCATCCTGGCATTAGGAGTCATAGGGATGAATTATACGGTAACCATAGTCCAGGATTCCAGAATATTGCTTCGCAATAATTCGGCTTATCCGGACGTCGGATACCATTGCTAGATGGTCACATCGATTAGTACAGAAAATCGTTCCTGTGCTACCGGCTTAGGTTTGAACCTATGGGGTCACACGCATTGAAGTTTTCTTGGTTGATCATAAAGGCTGATGGACGATTAAGAATCATCCAGGGATAATTTGGTCAATTCAATTGACAAATTATCCAAAGTAAAATGTTGCTATAAAATAATTAATGAATTATTGGAGGATTAATATGCAATTAGATTGTTAATTGACTCAATTTGATTGAGTAATAGAGCTTGGGTTGAGCCAAATTGAATTAGCTTCAATTTGGGCTACATTAGGGTTTGACCTAATTAGATTGGATTTAAACCAAGAAGATTGGGCATGATCTAATTAATGGGACTTGACCCAATTGGATTGGTCATGATCCAAGGTCCTCATCTAATGAAGATTCTGAATTCAAATATTTGAAATTTGAATTCGAGATCAATTCCTGAAAATTAGGAACCCAATTTTGGAAATCAGATGACACATGTCATCCTCACATCAATGGCACCATAGATGGGATTTTTTCTTTTTAGTTGATGGCGCATGATGACACATGGAAAGGATCTATGGTGTGGCGCCATGAAGAGAATTTATCCTGATTTGATTAGGATTTTAATTCCTTCATTTGATGGCGCCAAGTGACATGTGGCGAGATCCTAGCATAGGACGCAAAATTAGGGGCAAGCTGCTACTTTTTTTTGGAAGAAATGAATCCCTATTCCTTAGGGATTCAAATGCAGCATTCAATGGCCACACCTCCTCTTTTATCCCACCGCACATGGTCCCTATTTGATGGGGATTTCAATTGCCATTTGATGGCAATTAATTGGTGCAAAGAAGGAAGGAAGGTGTGGGTTTTTTTGGCAAAAAGTGGCCCTCCATGCGATCCCCTCCATATGTGTGTGTGAATTTCTAGATAGCCTAAGTTCTGAAAAAGGAGAGAACACGTGAAGGTCACAAGCTCTCTTTGATCTCCTTCATCTCCTCCTCCGTCGCCTTCAAAGGAGCGATCATGATTGTTTCAAGATTACAACACGTCCTCGTGAGCTAGCAATCCCAGGGACGTCGATCATCCAAGAGCTTTGCGTGGATCACCCGTGGAGGCTAGATGGTTGTGTGGCTACGAAGCTCGAGCATCATAATCATTTGTCTCTGTGATTCATAAAGGTATAAATTTAGAGATATAATTTTGTGCTAAGTTTTAATTGGGTTCAATCCCTCGAGGGTTCATACCTCTTTTGGGGCTCCTCACGGAGTGATCTCCAGATCTCATTCAATGAGCATTCGGAGATAGATTGGATCCAAAATTAGTCGAGTTTAGAACTTTACTTATGCTCTTATTTTCAGATCTAATGATAATCATGCATAGTTAGTTTTATGCATAATCATTTAAACGGTCTTGGTATTTATTTATGATCTATTCTGCATGCTAGAATTAAACTGTTTAATTCTATCTTTTCACTGTGATTTAAACATTAAGAACTATGTATGGCTTGATCCGCCTTTTGAAGGGGTACGTAGGCAACTCGATCAGGTGCAGCCATGGTTTTTAAGAAAATTTTTTAATTTTCAGTATGCAACTCGTTGTAAATAAACCATCAGTGGTATCAAAGCCAGGTTGGATGTTTAAATTTTTATGTTATAAAACTTATTTATTCTTTTGTAAAGTTATCTAATAAATCAATCACCAGGTCGTCCGGTCATAGGAGAAAGAAGGGATCATCTCCCTCGTTTCCCATTCGATGGGATCTCCTATGGCGTATAGGGATGCCATTGTGTGCGATCTTTGAAGACGAACCTCAAAAGACTAATTAAAATTGTTTTAATCATTGCAATTAAATTTGAAATCATGAATGTATTTAGATTAGATCTAAAATAAATTTATGATTAATTTAATTGCTGTTTATGCATGATTAACTAGATCTGAAATTTGGATGCATGTGATGCATGTTTTATGATTAATATATGTGATATATTGAACATGTAAAATTTGAAATCATAAATTTATTTAGATTAGATCTAAATGCAATTTATGATCCTTTTAATCTCTGATTTTGTAAGACATATCGGATCTGAAAATAAATGCTTATGATGCATGTTATTTAAGTTAATTCATGTTAATTGATATATGTGACATATGAACATAAATCGTTAATGATTTAAACATAAATTAAATCTGAAATCAGAATGTTTAATTCACAAATTTAGATATGATTTTAAGAACTAAAAGTTTGTAATTAACATCTGATTTAAGATGATGAGAGCACAAAAGTACGATATACATACCACTTAAATTAGTATTATTGCTAACAAGATATTGTTAATTTCACTGAATTAATATTATATTTTTGTTGAGTGTAGGTGATCGTAAATCGAGGCCAAAATGCACATTCAGTATAGATTGGGCTTAGACAGATGCACAACTCAAATTGCGTATGCCCAACCTCGCCGTGGTCTGATCGAATTCTGTTAGAAACCCGCCTATGCCGCTGATATTTCAAAAAAAAATCAGATGGCAGCGGAAGAGGCATGTGCGGGATCGACGTTCATCGCATGAACATTGTTTCATGAACCGTTCGTAGTTAGGCAAGGATTAAAAACTTTTAAATAACATTAGAAGATCAGATCTTCACCTTTGTGCGGGTAGATGATCACCGCAAACTGATGATCGTGGTTTAGGATGAAGGTTCGCTTGAAGCCGTTCAAGTGCCCGGCCTCTACGGGTATCCACACGAAGCAGAAAACCGATCCAAGCTTTCTATCTCCCCGGGGCTACTCCTACAGTGAACTTACTGTAGCCAATCTACATTGCATGGACCCATATGGCTAGAGACCATGTATGTGTCCAGTCAAACTACAATAACCTCACTGTGAGTAGCCGAAGCACCGCAGGTCAAAGAACCAGTCACACTACTGCAACATCAAGCAAGTCACCGACGAGTGGATAGACATCCAAGTGACTTCTTGTATTGGTCACGCTCAGTACCCTTGTTCTCTAACAAGCACCTGCACTATCACTTTCGTGTCCCTACACAGTGGACTCAAGTCTCATCCATCCAGAAGGAAAGTGATCTGTGCACTGATCGGATCGATCACCATCCTCGTGATGATCCATTGATCAAGAGTATTTAGAAATTAATCACCAATGATACATGGCTCAAATTCTCAACTCTTGGGAATATGTATCATCATCTTATTAATTTCTTGGACGATTCATAGACACATAAATAATATGAATGAAAAGATGTCTTTTATTTATTCAATAATAAATAGTCAAGTACAAAATTATGTCCCTAGAATTAACAATGTGTCAGCCAGATTGGCTTCTAGGGCATACATCTAACAATCTCCCACTTGCACTAAAGCCAATCAGTCATATATCTAAGCCCCATCTTCTCAAGGTGGGCTTCAGTCTTTTGCTGACTTAGCTGCTTAGTGAACGGGTCTACCACGTTATCCGCGGAGTCTACTCTCTGCACCTCTACATATTTCTGCGTATGAGGTGGAAGCGCCGCTCTATGTGCTTAGACTTCTGATGAGACCTTGGCTCCTTAGCAAGAGCTATGGCGCCATTATTATCGCAGTAGAGTGTTATGGCATCTGATGACATTACATCCAATTCCGCAATGAATTTCTTGAACCAGAAGTCTTCTTTAGCAGCTTCGGAGGCGGCGATGTATTCAGCTTCCATAGTAGAATCAGCAATGATCGGTTGTTTAGAACTCTTCCAATTTACCGTACCACTATTGCATAAGAACACATATCCAGATGTTGACTTCCTATCATCGACATCAGTCATGAAGTCTGAATCTGTGTATCCTTCTACCTTCAATTCTGATGATCCTCCAAAAACCAAGAATAAATCTTTAGTTCTTCTCAAGTACTTAAGAATATTCTTCACAGCTGTCCAGTGTTCTTCACCTGGATTCGACTGATATCTGCTTGTGACACTCATAGCAAGGGCTATATCAGGTCGTGTATATAGCATGGTGTTGCCCAGATAGACAACCCAAGAGGGGGGGGTGAATTGAGTTTTAAAATAATTTTGCAATTAAAACGTTGTGGATGACTAATTAATGCTTTACCAAGATGATTAATTAATTGCTATGTGCTGTGAATGAAATGAGAGTAAAAGAAAGAGACACACAATCACAAACACAAGGCTTTTATAGTGGTTCGGAGCTAACCCTTGCTCCTACGTCCACTCCCCAAGTCTCACTTGGGAATTCACTATAACCCCTCGGATTACAGCCGGTTGTTTTACAAGCTCACAACCAAACTTGTTGTTTTACGAGCTCACAACGAACTCGGTCGGTTTTCCCTGGCTCACCGACTAGAACCACCCCGATTGTTTTTCCGGGATCACATTCGAACCCTTACACGTTGGTTTTACACTTGGCTCACCAACCAACCTCTACACCCTTGATTCAATCCCCCGATTGAACCAAGCAAAGATAATATGGAAAGAATAAGAAACAAACAGAAAAACTGAGCTTCTTAAAAAGCAGATTTGCTACAATAAAAACTAGAGAGAAGTTAAGAGCCCTCAAACACTTTTGAGTTGGAGTAGAGTAGGGCTTCTTGAACTTTGAGTCTCCTCTGGAATGTCTGGTCGACTTGAATGCAGGAGGAGGCTTCTTTAAAATGCTGGGAAGAGGAAGTTGGATGGAGTTAATGGCGCTCTTCCTTCTTTTCGTTGAAGACAAGTATGCAGAGAATGAATGCTTGATTTCTTTGAATGGAATGGTGCTTCTCTGCCTTGCTACAGTCCTCTGTGGCTATTTAAGCCATCCCCCACGGAAAACTAGCCGTTAGACACCTTTTTCTGCCCGTTCTGCACATTCTGCACAACCTGACAATATGTCCGTTGGGGGTCAGAGTCGACTCGCGCGATCAGGAGTCGACTCGGCTGTAGCGGGAGTCGACTCATGCTTTTCTGGAGTCGACTCGGCAACTGTTCTGGATTTGAATTAAAGTGGCCTCTTCGACTGGGAGTCGACTCGACTTGACCCGGAGTTGACTCGCCAACTTCTGGAGCTGACTTGGCATTTTCGGAGTCGGCTCATCCCATGAAGTCCACGGAGCCAATTTCAACCTGGCCCACTCGAGTCGACTCGACAATCCTGGGAGTCGACTCGGCGCTCAGAACCCGAACTCCCGAACTTCTGTCTTTGGGCTCGTCCAGTCTTGGAGTCGACTCGGACTGTTCTGGAGTCGACTCGGCTCTCAGTTTCCAAAACATGGCCTTCTGCCTTTTTGGTGTAGCGCTGCCTTAGGGTCGACTCGAGCTATCTGGGAGTCGACTCGGCTCTCAGAGACAATAATTCGGTCTTCTGTCTATTTGGGGTCGCGCTGTCTTGGAGTCGACTCGCGCATTGCGGGAGTCGACTCGAATCTCAGAGTCCGAAAACTGCTCTCTGACTTTTGCCTTGTGAACCACTGAGAGTCGACTCTTGCTTTCTTTGGAGTCGACCTACCAACCATCGGAGTCGACTCGCGTTCCACAAGAGTCGACTCGAATCTCAGGGTCGAAATTCGCTCTCTGACTTTTCTGTCTGTAACTCCTTGGAGTCGACTCATACTACTCCGGAGTCGACTCGGTAAACATCGGAGTCGACTCGCGCACTTCAGGAGTCGACTCCCTGACAGGTTTTAAGTTGTGCCCTTCTGTTCGTCTGTCTGTTCTCAGTCGGAGTCGACTCGTAATGGTCCGGAGTCGACTCGAGCCCGTGCCAGTGATTCTGATACGCTTGGAGTCGACTCGTAATACTCTGGAGTTGATTCGAGTCTCAGACTTTGGTTCAAACTGACTTCTTAACTTATCCAAAATATTATGAACCAAGTCTAGAAACACTTTAGACAAGATTTTTACTGAAACACTCAATTGAATTCATTAGTAAACAAGAGATATACTTAGATGCTTTGAGCTCATCAAAATCAAATATGGTTATGATCAATCACTCCACAATCTTCTCCTTTTTGATGATGACAAAACATTGAGTATATGTAAAGTGAATTGCTCAATAAACAAGGAAATAAAATCCATAAATGAATTCAAGTGTCTGGTTATTTGATTTATCCAATCTTGAAAGGTGTGAAACAATAAATTTTGGAGTTAAAGCTCCCCTTTCATTTGGAATTATATAAGCCTTCATATCATGCAATCAATTGTTTGGCTTATATATATTTAATGATTTAGCTTTCTTAAAAATTCAGATTCTCCTCCTCAACATATGCATTCAACTTTGTTTTGATTCTCTGAATTTCCTTTTAATGCATTGAAGTTTTTGAACTGAAATTTTTGGTTTTTAGAGGGAAAATCTGACAATTTGTTCTTGAGTTGGATTCAACTAATCTCCGAATATCCCTTGAATAGATTCTGGAGATTACTCCATTAGGAGCCCCAACAGAGAGATAATGAGCCTCGAGGTACCAAATCCACTAAGAACAAATTATGTTTTAATTCTCATTTTGATTCCTTTTATGTTGATTCCATTTACATATCTATTAAGTATTTCTCCTCCTTTTTGTCATTATATCAAAAAGGAGGTAAGCAGAACAAACAATCACTTAGAGATCAAATTGCACACAATTGAAGAGAATATGTCTACTCATTGTATTGATGTGTATGTAAATACATTTTAGAATACAATAAGTAAAGCAAAAAAAAAAGGAATACATGTCAAAATAAAGCAAAAAGCAGCTAAGGTCTCCTCGAGGATGTGGCTCCTCCTCTCGAGGATGTGGCTCCTCCTCTCAATCTGTTCTGCTCCATGAGGAGGGTGACCGCATCTGTAACATGCCCGAGCTGAGAGATAATGGACGAAGTGGCCCTGCTATGTGTAGTGGAGAGCTCGGTCACCGACTTCTGAAGTGCGTCCAGCTTGTCGATGAGCACGTTCGACAAGCGCTCGGCCCCCTGAGTAGTGGTGCTCATGTCCTTCCGGATGTCATCGCGCATCTTCCGAGTGATGCCCGTGACCTCACTCATACTGGAGAATTGAGCCTGGATCAGGCTCCGGACGTTGTAAATCTCTTCCCGCACATGGGCCGTCATCTCAGTCACGGCTGTCAAGGAAGGGACCAACGCTGACGAAGGTGCAGGAGTGGGAGCAGGCACTAAACCCCGGAGCTCCCGAAGTAGATCATCTCGCAGATCTCGGACAATCTCCTGCCGCAACTCCCGGAGCTGCTCAGGAGCGATCCAGACCTCCATGACCTGAGGAGCTGAGGAGGAGGGTCCGGCTGAGGTGGTAGGAGCAGAAGTGGAGGGAAAGTCAGGATAATCTGAGTCTGGCTCAGGACTAGGGGAATGTCTGGTGGTATGTGTGGAGGTGGAAGACTTCCTAACCCAGGTCCCCTCTACCTTCCGAAACCCCATCCTGTGTAGGGTCCCCGGACGCATGCGATCTGTCCATCGCAATGCGCGAGAGGGTTCCCCCTCAGGAATGGGAATCTCGGCCTCCCTAAACAAAAGGGTGAACATCATGCCGTAGGGGAGGGTGAGCCTAGGTCTATCTAGTGGCTCACATAGATATCTATAAATAAGTTTTGGAAAGTTGACTGGGGTGTCCTAGAGAATATAGAACATAAGGGCGAGGTCCCTCTCAGAAACAAAGTCGAAGCGCCCAGTCTTCGGAAAGAGGGACCTAGACAGGATGCTCAGGAGGATCCGCACCTCAACTGGAAGTGAGCTAGCGGATACCTCATCCAAGGGGGACTGGGGTGGATGCCCTAGAATGGCCGTAAGGGCCTCAGTCCTATCCTCAGGGTGTGCGGGTGCCACCCCAACTTGGGGAAGATGGAGAACCTGAGCAATGATATCCTCCGAAATGAATAATGGGACACCGGCTACCGTGCCCTCTATACCCCCATCGCCCCTATGGACGGTACCGTAGAACTCCCTAACTAGTCCAGGGTATGTGGAGAGATCTAAGGTGAGGAAATACTCTAAGCCCTGGGCCCTAAGTCTCTCTTCTATCGTAAAGCCCTCCCGGGAGAGATAGTCGAAATCGACGTATCTCCCGGTGGAGACCGCCTTCCCGGTGCACGGCCTCGAGGGAACCGCCCTCGGCGGGGAACGAGCCGGAGGTTGTGGCCTCGCGGGATCGTTCCGAGCCTTGGAACGTCGCTCGGTGCCGGTTGTGGGTTGGGGCCTCTTCCGGCTTGGGACAACGGTTTTACGAGGCATGGTCGACCTAGAATGGAGTAAAACGCTAATGGACGGTGAAAGGTCGACGGAAAAAAGCTTAGGGACGGCCGGAGACGATCTAGGAGTCGGCTCTAGGGTTTTAAACAGTGGCGGCGGTGAAAATAAGTGTTTTCTAAACGATGGAGTTAGGGTTAAAAAGTCGGATCCCGACTGCGAGTCGACTCCTCTGAGTCGCGAGTCGACTCGACCTCGAGTCGACTCCAAAATAGGCGCGAGTCGACTCTCCTTATGTGCCTGTTAACCTCGAGTCGACTCCCGTCTGTATGCGAGTTGACTCCCCCTCTGCTGCCATCGATCTCGAGTCGACTCCCGCAAATGCGCGAGTCGACTCCCCCTTACGAGCCGACTCTGAAACTTGCTCGAGTCGTCTCGAACTCTGGCACGCACCTAAAAATCATGCTATGTTCGTGCCGAATGAGGAAAAATCACTAAATTATGATCTGATTTGATGATCATTGAAACGAAACTCTATATTAATCACAATCTAATCATCAAAATCAAATGAATCTAGTGGAAAATACCACTAGGATGGATCAATCACTCCTAATCCCCTCCTAAGCATACTAAATCTCTCTTCACTTAGGGGTTTTGTAAAAATGTCAGCTAATTGATCATCAGTACAAACAAATTGTAGTGTCATATCACCATTCAGTACATGATCTCTTATGAAGTGATGTCTTATCTCAATATGTTTAGTTCTTGAATGCTGAATTGGATTCTTAGTTAGATTAATGGCACTTGTATTATCACAATTAATGGGTATTTTATCTTGTTTAATGCCATAATCTTCTAATTGTTGTTTGATCCATAAGATTTGAGCACAATAACTCCCGGCTGCAACATATTCAGCTTCAGCAGTAGATAATGCAACCGAGTTTTGTTTCTTGCTAAACCATGAGATTAAGTTTTCTCCTAGAAATTGACAAGACCCGCTGGTACTTTTTCTATCAAGTTTACATCCAGCAAAGTCTGAATCTGTGTATCCTATTAATTTTAGGCTAGATTCTTTAGAATACCATAAACCTATATTCTTAGTTCCTATTAGGTATTTAAAGATTCTCTTAACTGCAATTAGATGTGATTCCTTAGGATTAGACTGATATCTAGCACACATGCAAACACTAAACATGATATCAGGTCTACTTGCAGTAAGATACAATAAAGATCCTATTATACCTCTATATAGTTTCTGATCTACAGATTTACCTGATTCATCTTGGTCTAATTTGCATGATGAGCTCATGGGGGTGCTGATTGACTTGTTCCCCTCCATATCAAACTTTTTAAGCATCTCCTTGATATATTTGGCTTGATTGATGAAGATGCCTCCTTCAGACTGTTTGATTTGAAGCCCGAGGAAGTAGTTCAGCTCTCCCATCATGCTCATCTCAAATTCACTCTGCATCAAATCAGCAAATTCTTTGCAGAGGCGATTGTTAGTAGCACCGAAAATAATATCATCAACGTAAATCTGCACTAATAACATATCTTTGTTTTGCTTTTTCAGAAATAGTGTTGTATCTACATTACCCCTAGAGAACTCATGTTCTAATAGGAATTTGCTAAGTCTTTCATACAATGCTCTAGGTGCTTGTTTCAAACCATAAAGTGCTTTGTTCAATTTATAAACATGATTAGGGTATTGATGATTTTCAAAACCAGGGGGTTGTTCTACATATACCTCCTCATTAATATACCCATTTAAAAATGCACTTTTTACATCCATTTGAAATAGTTTGAAGTCCTTAGAGCATGCATATGCTAATAATAATCTAATAGCCTCAAGTCTAGCTATAGGAGCAAAGGTTTCATCAAAATCTATACCTTCTTCTTGATTATAGCCCTTTGCTACTAGTCTAACCTTATTCCTTATGACAATTCCATTTTCATCAAGTTTATTTTTATAAATCCATTTGGTACCTATAATTGGATATTCAGAAGGTCTTTCAACTAGATTCCATACTTTGTTTCTAGTAAATTGGTTTAATTCTTCTTGCATTGCATTTATCCAATTTACATCTTTTTCAGCTTCTTCTATGCGTTTAGGCTCAAAATGTGAAACGAAAGCTAGATGATTGTTTAAGTTCCTAAGGGATGCTCTAGTCCTAATAGGTTGAGACGGATCATCTAGAATTAATTCCTTAGGATGCCCGTGAGCATACCTCCAAGCTTTAGTTAGCCCATGATCTACTATAGTCTCTTGGCTTGATGATGCATCTTCAATTAATTTTTGACTGTTATCTTGTAATGTCATCTCGTCAATCTTTTCTTCAAGAATTTCCGTATCATCATCAAAATTAACTCTCTTACTAGAAGAGATATCACTAAAATCATCGAAGACAACATGTATGGATTCTTCTATAACTAGGGTTCTTTTATTAAAGACTCTATATGCTTTACTAGTTGTAGAGTACCCTAAGAATATGCCCTCATCAGATTTAGAATCAAATTTTCTTAGATTATCTTTCCCATTATTATGAACAAAACACCTACATCCAAAGATATGAAAATAGTTTACCTTTGGTTTTCTGTTTTTCCAAAGTTCATAAGGTGTTTTCTTTATAATAGGTCTCAATAAAACTCTATTTAATATATGACAAGAAGTATTAATGGCTTCTCCCCAAAAGTACTTAGGGAGGTTACTTTCACATAACATAGTTCTAGCCATTTCCTCTAGAGTTCTGTTTTTCCTCTCCACAACTCCATTTTGTTGTGGTGTCCTAGGTGCAGAAAAATTGTGTGTTATCCCCTTTTTACTACAAAACTCATCAAATAAATGATTTTCGAATTCGGTACCATGGTCACTTCTAATAGCTATTACTGAAGTATCTCTAACATTGGTTACTTCTTTATGAAATTTTTTGAAAACTAAAAAAGCTTGATCCTTATGAGCTAAGAACATGACCCAAGTGTATCTAGAATAATCATCTACAATAACTAGACCATATTTATTTCCACCTAGGCTTGTGGTTCTAGTTGGTCCGAATAGGTCCATGTGTAGTAGTTCTAGAGGTCTAGAGGTTGAGACACAATTTATAGATTTAAAGGAGTTCTTTGATTATTTGCCAAATTGACATGCTTCACATATTTTATTCTTTTCAAACTTTAATTTTGGCAAACCTATCACCGAATCTCTTTTAACTAGTTTAGATATTGTGTCCATGCTTGCATGACCTAACTTACGGTGCCATAACCAACTAGCATCATTGTCCTTAGTTTCATTAACAACTAAGCATGGGTTGTGTTTGGCAAGATCCTCAAGGTCTACAACATACACATTTCCACGTCTTATTCCTTTAAAAACTAAACTATTGTCATTTGGGTTTGTTACGATGCATAGTGATGGTTTAAACATAACATCATAACCTTTATCACATAATTGACTAATGCTTAATAAATTATGCTTAAGGCCGTCAACATATCTAACATTATCAATAAAAGTAGAAGGGATAATTTGTACTTTACCTATACCAATGATGTGACCTTGGTTGTTGTCTCCAAAAGTCACAGCACCTTCCTTCTTAGCTTCAAGGGTGAAGAATTGATCCTTGTCACCCGTCATGTGTCTTGAACAGCCACTATCCAAGTACCAGCAATTTTTGTTGACCTTGGCTGCAAGACACTCCTACACAAGCAGATCATATAATTTTAGGTACCCAAGTTTTCTTGGGTCCTTCATGATTAGTCATGTTGGTTCCTTTTGGAACCCATACCCTTTTGATTTTTCTTTTAGTTTTCCCTTTCCTATAGTCACATACATTTGCTTTATGTCCTACAGTTCCACAACAAAAACAGGTTATTTTCTTAATTTTACTTTCTCCTATTTTAACAAAGAAGTTACTAAGAAGTTTTTGCTTGTTTTTAGGTCTGTATCCTAGACCTGCTCTATTGAATACAGCTCGTTGATTATTAAGTATCATATTTAATTTTTCAGAACTATATGTAAATTTTTCAACCAAGGGTTTGTATTTCTCAAGTTCTTTAGTTAGTGTCTGTTTTTCTGCTTTTAGATCATTTAGTTCTTTTGTGATACTCTCATTTATATGTTTATGGTTTTTGGGTTCTAATGTTTCTTTGTTCAGCTTTTCATTTTCTTTAATTAAGGTATTATTCTTTTGTATCAAGATTTGGTTGCTTGTTTTAAGTTCTGCATTTTCTTTGGTGATACAATCCTTATCCTTAACTAACTTATCGTATTTATGTAGGTAAGATTGATTAGCAATTTTTAGTTCTTTATTCTTAAGATTTATGGCCTTATATTCAATCATTAATTCATTAAATGCATCATACAATTCATCAAAGGTAAAATCGAGATGCGTGTTGGATGTTACCTCATTTTTATTGGCCATGAAACAGAAATTGGCCTTTTCTTTTTGTTCCTCATCCGATGATGAAGATGATGCGTCGGAGTCCGATAAGGTGGTGACAAGGGCTTTCTTCTTCTTGTACTTGCTGCCCTTCTTTAGTAAGGGACACTCAGCTCTGATGTGCCCCGGCTTCTTGCACTCATAACACCCAATCCCCTCATTTTCCCTTTCCTTACCTTTATCCTTGCGATAGGAATTTGAGGGGCCTCTCCTTTGATGATAGGACTTCTTGTGGTTGATGAATTTTCTGAACTTGCGCACAAGAAGAGCCTCATCATCATCTCCCTCATGATCTTCTTCTTCACTGCTGCTACTGCAAGACAAATCTTTGTTAGATGATGTAGATTTGAGAGCTATTACCTTTTTCTTATGGAAGGACTCTTCTTCGCTGTGCTGCTTCATTGTTAGCTCGTGAGTCATTAGGGATCCAAGGAGCTCTTCAAGTGGAAGCTTGTTCAAGTCCTTAGCTTCTTGGATTGCCGTCACCTTGGCTTCCCAGGACCTTGGTAGATAGCGAAGAATTTTTCTGACAAGATCACTGTTAGTATAGTTTTTGCCAAGGCTTTTTAGGCCATTGACAATGTCAGTAAACCTAGTGAACATGCTAGTGATTGTCTCATTAGAATCCATCTTAAATAGTTCATACTTATGAACTAATATATTTATTTTGGATTCTTTGACTTGATTCGTGCCCTCATGGGTCACTTCAAGTCTGTCCCAAATCTCTTTTGCAGAATTGCAAGTAGAGACTCTATTGAATTCATTCCTATCTAATGCACAGTAAAGCACATTCATTGTTTTAGAATTGAGTTGTGCCTTTCTCATGTCATGTTCATCCCAATCCTTTTCTAGTTTAGGTACAGTGACACCCTCTACATAGATGGATGGGATGTATGGTCCATTTACTACAATGGTCCACATCTCATAGTCTTGGGCTTGGATGAATATTCTCATCCTAGCCTTCCAATATGAGTAGTCGGATCCATTAAAGAATGGGGGTCTTTGGGTGGACTGACCCTCAATGTGGGAAGATCCAAATGGGGTTGTCATTTTGATCTTTTACTCTTAGGGTAGAAGAGTTTAGGCTCTGATACCACTTGTTGCCCAGATAGACAACCCAAGAGGGGGGGTGAATTGGGTTTTAAAATAATTTTGCAATTAAAACGTTGTGGATGACTAATTAATGCTTTACCAAGATGATTAATTAATTGCTATGTGCTGTGAATGAAATGAGAGTAAAAGAAAGAGACACACAATCACAAACACAAGGCTTTTATAGTGGTTCGGAGCTAACCCTTGCTCCTACGTCCACTCCCCAAGTCTCACTTGGGAATTCACTATAACCCCTCGGATTACAGCCGGTTGTTTTACAAGCTCACAACCAAACTTGTTGTTTTACGAGCTCACAACGAACTCGGTTGGTTTTCCCTGGCTCACCGACTAGAACCACCCCGATTGTTTTTCCGGGATCACAATCGAACCCTTACACGTTGGTTTTACACTCGGCTCACCAACCAACCTCTACACCCTTGATTCAATCCCCCGATTGAACCAAGCAAAGATAATATGGAAAGAATAAGAAACAAACAGAAAAACTGAGCTTCTTAAAAAGCAGATTTGCTACAATATAAACTAGAGAGAAGTTAAGAGCCCTCAAACACTTTTGAGTTGGAGTAGAGTAGGGCTTCTTGAACTTTGAGTCTCCTCTGGAATGTCTGGTCGACTTGAATGCAGGAGGAGGCTTCTTTAAAATGCTGGGAAGAGGAAGTTGGATGGAGTTAATGGCGCTCTTCCTTCTTTTCGTTGAAGACAAGTATGCAGAGAATGAATGCTTGATTTCTTTGAATGGAATGGTGCTTCTCTGCCTTGCTACAGTCCTCTGTGGCTATTTAAGCCATCCCCCACGGAAACTAGCCGTTAGACACCTTTTTCTGCCCGTTCTGCACACTCTGCACAACCTGACAATATGTCCGTTGGGGGTCGGAGTCGACTCGCGCGATCAGGAGTCGACTCGGCTGTAGCGGGAGTCGACTCATGCTTTTCTGGAGTCGACTCGGCAACTGTTCTGGATTTGAATTAAAGTGGCCTCTTCGACTGGGAGTCGACTCGACTTGACCCAGAGTCGACTCGCCAACTTCTGGAGCTGACTTGGCATTTTCGGAGTCGGCTCATCCCATGAAGTCCACGGAGCCAATTTTCAACCTGGCCCACTCGAGTCGACTCGACAATCCTGGGAGTCGACTTGGCGCTCAGAGCCCGAACTTCCGATTTTCTGTCTTTTGGCTCGTCCAGTCTTGGAGTCAACTCGGACTGTTCTGGAGTCGACTCGGCTCTCAGTTTCCGAAACATGGCCTTCTGCCTTTTTGGTGTAGCGCTGCCTTGGGGTCGACTCGAGCTGTCTGGGAGTCGACTCGGCTCTCAGAGACAATAATTCGGTCTTCTGTCTATTTGGGGTCGCGCTGTCTCGGAGTCGACTCGCGCATTGCGGGAGTCGACTCGAATCTCAGAGTCCGAAAACTGCTCTCTGACTTTCGCCTTGTGAACCACTGAGAGTCGACTCTCGCTTTCTTTGGAGTCGACCTACCAACCATCGGAGTCGACTCGCGTTCCACAGGAGTCGACTCGAATCTCAGGATCGAAATTCGCTCTCTGACTTTTCTGTCTGTAACTCCTTGGAGTCGACTCATACTACTCCGGAGTCGACTCGGTAAACATCGGAGTCGACTCGCGCACTTCAGGAGTCGACTCGCTGACAGGTTTTAAGTTGTGCCCTTCT
Organism: Phoenix dactylifera; assembly: GCF_009389715.1. NCBI lineage: Eukaryota > Viridiplantae > Streptophyta > Magnoliopsida > Arecales > Arecaceae > Phoenix > Phoenix dactylifera. The sequence continues at coordinate 205 of NW_024068872.1, read as the reverse complement.
GTTCGTCTGTCTGTTCTCAGTCGGAGTCGACTCATAATGGTCCGAAGTCGACTCGAGCCCGTGCCAGTGATTCTGATACGCTTGGAGTCGACTCGTAATACTCTGGAGTCGACTCGAGTCTCAGACTTTAGTTCAAACTGACTTCTTAACTTATCCAAAATATTATGAACCAAGTCTAGAAACACTTTAGACAAGATTTTCACTG